>NC_056725.1:1686813224-1687113224 GCF_019279795.1 Protopterus annectens | reverse complement strand
GTTTTTAATTGAATTTAGAACAGAAGCTGTTGTAAAAAAGGGATAATTAGTAGGACATTTAAATATTGCACAATAACTATAGGAATCAATCAGAAGAGATCAGAAAAGACTAGAAGATAGACTAGATATGCAATTTGAAAAATAAAATTGGGAGGACATATGTATGGATCCCGAATATGCAACAAAATCTAGAAGATTTTGGAATTTTATCTGGGAGTGTTTGCATAGATAGTGTTGTAGCCCAAGCAGACTCCAAATAATTTTTCCTCATGTAGATGTCAAATGTTGGAGGTGTAATGGGAAGGAAAGGGTACCTGGGAGCATATGTTCTCAGGGTGCAATGAGTTGGCAGATTTTAAAAACTTCCTATAAAATACTCTATCAGGAATACTGGGTGAGCAAATTGATGTAACTAAGGAAATTATTTTTTGAGCTGGGATACAGGATCTGAATTATCTAGACATAGTAAGGCCTTGTTAAGTTTAATTCTGGTGGCTGGCAAAAAAGCAATTACTAGAAAATCAAAATCAAAATCTAAACCAACTTTACTTGAAACAGTAAATATTGTAACAGTCTTTTTATTTTCATTGAAAACTTATACAAAACAATATACAAAATGGTGAAAATCACAGTTGTGTAAGTGTTCTTTGTGAAAAAAGAATTATTACCCTTGATTACAGCAGAATGTAATGGCCCATGTTTATTTGAAAGGAATTATATAAATAAGTTAAGAAATAAAACCCATATATCCTGAAAGTAAAGCTTTTATAGGAACACGTGAAACTTAAAAAACAATATTTAAAATAAATTACTGTACTTAAATGAATCATAGATAGTTTTCATGCTCCAACAGATGCCAAACCTAGATTTCTCAAACCAGAAGAATACAAGGCTGATAAAGATGCACAAATAGGATACTTGTTTCAGAAATGCTGTTATACAAGAGCATTCCTTATCGAACATGGAAATTAAATATTGGATATTAAGAACAATACACCAATATATGACAAGCAAATTAAATACTGGACAATCTAGAGATATAACAAATGCATAGATTTTTTTTGAAAGGAGGGCCTAAGTTAATTGAGCCAAGATTTATAGAATATTATTTAAGCTTACTAAAATTTAATGACAGAGATTGTTGCATATTGTGGAGGTTTAGAGTCATAATGCCTCCACAGGTTTTTTCTATAGTATGAAAAATGTTACGTCAAACTTATCAGAGAATATTCAGAATAAAAGGTTTAGCCATATCATGCACATGGTAGGTTTAATGAATAAAATGTGTGATGAATGTTAAGCAAGCAGTAAATAATCACCATGTTCACCTTCACATGCTTGCGGATGCCAGAAAAGCCATGGTCCTGACTGATTATGCTGGTACATTAGTTGAAATTTTTTTTGGTAATGACAGATATTTATTTAAAGCAGAGGAATGCATATGTTAGAAACTTTGCAAGCAAATAAACTCAAATGATATTCCAGAAGTGCTAGGGCCTGATAATAAAAAATCTTTCACTAACATGGAACTCGCAGATTCAGTGAAAATAATCTGAATTAATCTTGAATGTACTGTTCATTTCACGCTTCAGCCTTTGCTTGTGATTTCAGAGGAAAGACAGTAATCAAATTTATCTTTTGCCACCTGACCTACACAACCTATTAGTAAAAAGCTCCATCTTATCTAAAATATGATGTTAGTTCTAAATCTTTTTCCTGGAAAAGAGCAAGAATTAACTCTGGTTTTACTGGAAATTTCGTATTCTACAAGATGCTAACCAAACAAATGCATTTTTGGTTGTTCTTTTTTTATTCTGTGTTCAGCTGTATGCCACAAGATGATCTGAATTAGAAAATGGTAATGAAACCTTGAGATGGTAAACTTAGGTCTGACCTTATGAATGCTTTACAGTTAAATGTATAATGCTTGTACACATTTCAAACTTGTACAAAATTCATGATGCTGAGTCAAAAACTTGTGTTTATATAGCTTTATAATGCAAGTTCTTCATATAAGAAAGGGATATTATCGTGGCTATTAAATGATTGACCTAGTTGGAGAATTCCTAGCACAAGTTATGAAAAGTAAACATTCTACTGTGAAGTACATGTGGTTCTGGAAACCGCACACAATCTATTGTCTCTGCTGCCCTGTAAAGTTATATTTAGAAGTTTCTCATCTATTGAGACTTAATAACTGTTTTTATTAATATACTGCTAATGTTAAAAACTGACTTTCTTATTGAAGCTGTTCAAATCATCTAAAGATATTATGGCTTTATGCGCAATCCTTGACTGCCTTCTATATATCTCCTCTTCTACATTTGCATGATTTTTGTCTAGTACCCTCATAACAGTGATAGAAAGATCATCTACTTTTATTAACTTTGTATTTTCAGAGCATAAACCACTTCCCAGTCATGATATGCTAACAAATTGCAATAGTGAAGCACATGTCCTTGTCTTATGGGACATTACTTTTTGGTTGATTTCATTTAAAGACCTTTTCCATTATGCATTCCTATACTAGGAGTTGGCTTAATGATTAACGTGTTTGCCTCACAGATGCAAAAAACAGGGTCTGAGACTCACAACAATAGGCTTCCCATCCATTAGAAGCAGAGTTCCTCCCTAACCATATTTAAGCATAACTTGGACCAATGAATGTGTAATTGGAAATTCAGTTGCGGTCTGGCATCTATGTCTGTGATGACCAAAGGCAGTCAGTAAATCACCCCCGTTATAAATCAAATTTATGGATCACATTTGGGTTGCATAGCTAGGCTTATAATGGTCCTAGTGGTTGTTAGCCTAGTTTCCACTTACGAACCTATGAACCATTTTACTGAGTCAATTTTACATTTTAGAAGTAATTTACATATTTCCATTATGGACTGAATAAAGGATGTTTGCAAATAGTTTGCATACATTTACCAGCATCTTTTTGGATAGTTCTGCTACATATCTGCTTGTTTTATTATATTTAGTTATGGTGTTTAGAGTACAGACAGCACTAAGCATAGTAAATGCATAGCCTCAGTGTTTTAGGATATACCAAACACCACCAGGAGTCATACATTTTATGTAATTGTTGATTCATCAAATTATGAGTTGCAAGTCAGAGGTGAGCATAAAAGAGGAATGATTCCTGCACTGGATAGTTACCTATCAGTGACTTTGTTTTAGACTAGTATCCAGTGAACTAACAACAGAGGGCTGGTCAACGAGTCAAGTGGAGGGTTGCAAAAATAGCTGAATAAAATGTATAGCAGAACAACACTGATCAGCTGTTGTATATGTATACATAGCTGAGCAAACCACAATAGCAAGACAATGGAATGTTTGTATGTGTGCAGTTGGGTGAGTTTGTGCATGGGTCTGTTATGTGTGCACGTGTATGTGCATATGTGTATATGCATGTGTACATATGTGTGTGCATATGTGTCTGCGTGTGTGTGTGTGTGTATGGAGGATGATGAGGATGGAACTTTTAGAAAGACTACTAAACTACCTGGTGTGGGGTATGACTATATGTCGTTTGTCTCAATGTTGCTGTTGTAGCAAATGTGCAAGTTGTTATGTTGGGAAGTCGACACAATGCTTGGAAGATAGAATAATTGAACATAATGCTGATATTAGGAGAGCTATTATCAGCAATTCCTTAGTTAAGCATATATCTGAGACTGATGTTTCACATTGCTTCAAATTCAGGGTTATTGATTTTGTGATTAGATCATCTAGAAGGGGTGATATTAATAATAGGTTAGAGAATAAGGAATATAATTGGATTTTACACTTACAAGCAGATCATCCACCAGGTTTGAATCAGACTATATCAATTAAACCTGTATTAAGAATGAAACAAGCAACCTTGAAATTATTATTTATGCATATATATGTGTAAATATATAAAAGTAAATATACTTCTCATATATATTTTTAATTTTTATATTATACATTTTTAGTATTTTGTACTGTTCTTTTAAATTGGCTTTGCATTTGATTGGCTGTGTAATTAAGTGTGTATTATTTAAAAAGTATTGTTTGCATGATTTTAGTAGCACTGAGGAAGGGTACTTGATACCTGAAAGCTTTGCATTTTATTAAAACTGTTATATTGTCATGTTAGTGCCAGTGGTTTTTGATTTTGTTTATTGTTCATACTTATCGCACTTTAATCTGACTCAAGTTTGTTTTTAGTTATTCACTGATGGTAAAAGACCAGAGGCCTAGGGTGTGCCAAACAGTTGACATCGTGTGTGTGAGTCAGGAAAGGGTGCTGCTCAGCTGGGCCATGGAGACTTGCCATGTGTGTCTGTTGGTGATCTGAATATGACAGTGATGTTCGAGTGTGTGTGCTTACACAGTCAAGCTATGTGCAAGCCCTACACGTGGGTATGTTGGACAGCTGTGGACTGTACATGACAGCATGGACAGTTCATCATCTCCAGCTACATGCTGTCTATCAACGCAGTATGTATGTGGCTATCAGCAACATAGCAGCAATACTGATTATGTCCCTATGTGCCGTGACCGACTGTGTTGTATGTCTCCACACCCATCAATGCCGTCTACTGTGGTGTGTTCCCTATGGGCAACGTCCCAGTACCATGTCATACAGCCACTGTCAGAAAAATAGGTGTGTATTATTAGATGTATATGGGGACAGTCTAGCAACATCCGTGTGCCACAATGACAGACAGCAAAGCAAACGTGCTGTAGGGTATCTAGTTCTTCAGTACTCAGATGTCTGTGAATGTGTATGTGTGCCTGATATATGTGGTCCTTTTGCCACAAACATGTGGATGTCTGGCAAACATTTGGACAGTAACTGATGGTTGTTCTCAGAATGTAGAGAATCTGGCTGTCACATGCCAGAACCCTCAGAAAACAGTTATGCTACAGTAATATCTCTTACTGTATTCATACCCTTACTTTGTATGATCAATATGTGTACTCTGTCACTGAGGTTGGGCCTGTGTCCCCCCACTAATAATAGCTATGACCTGAATTCCTGCTGTAGGGGGTTGCCAGATATGCTAGCCATAGCCCTCAAGCCATGAGATACGAATGTTGACAAAACAGTGACCTAGCCAGAGTACATCAGGGACACCTTTACAATGTTTATTTCTGTGTGACAGTCACAGACTGAGAGGAGGTGAATGACAGTGCATCATCTGATGTGACAGCTGTGTCCACCTTGACTTACTGTAACTATGTCTAACACATAATCCGGTAGCATTCGTACAGGAGCAGATCATTGTAGGAGGGAGTGAGAGGGCCAGAGCTGTGATTTAAGTCACAGCAGGCACAGTTGAGAGGCATGCCTGTAGCTGTTGGACAGCAGACTATCACCATGTCATTCCCAGAGATGTACTACAGGCCTACTGTTGTAATCCCTATTCCCCTTAACTGCATCCTCCCATCTGCATCCCATTATATGGGGACTTGTATTATCTGCCTGGTAGAGTGATGTAAACCTTTTGTGCACAGATCCTCAAAAAATGCTTCTGAAATCGCAGTCTATCTTGGTAAATCAAGTTACAGATCAGTTTTCTACAGGCAGCTGCGTGCCTTTTGTAGTAATTCTCAATAACAGGTGATTGCCTGTGCACCAATCTGTGGCTCAGACCTGCTAATTGCATCCAGAACAGCTGGGTAGCACTTTCATTAGCCAATGACATCGCACCACAGTGCAATATTTAAGTCCTTCTTGTAGGCCTTAGCCCCTTTCTTAGTCTGTGAGATGGACATTAGTGAGGTGTGGAGACTATAACATCGCACTGGAAAGGTACAAATACTGTCCACTGTTGGAATTTATGAGGTATGTCTACAATTTTACATGCTATGTTTGGATATTGTCAAATGACTTCAGGATTATCTGGCAGTTCAGTGTTAAAAATTGTGGGTTGAGGTCAGTAAGGGGGAAGAGACATGTGAGTGTCAGACGTCATACCCTTCAGAATATGCATAGTGCTGCAGTAGCTTCTGGTCTGTCAGCTCTGAATGTTTGTAGGGGCAGATTGTGACACATGTCCCTGTCACTTGACCTTTGCCCCCACCCCTTTATGTATGGGTGTTGTGTGGATCCATTGTTCTAGAGGGTTATGAGGTATCGTAGGTCTGTAGCAGGTAGCTCAACATACAGCTGCATATGTTGCAGGCTGCAGCTGCTGCTTTTTGTCTAGGACTCATAGTGGGGAGTGTGAACACTTTGAAGGACAGCAAGCTGTATGTGTCACTGAGGGAGCAGTCTCAGCTCTGTCGTTGCAGCAGAGCCAGGGTGACGGTATCCATAACAATCCAGTCGAGGCATGTGCTTAAGGTACATCTTTTATGTAACAGTGCCAATCAGAGAGTAGTAGGCATGATATAGGTAGGCTATACAAATATGTGCAGTGTGTCCCTACCTACAGGCCTTTGACTTGTTAACATGGGTAGCAGTTAATTCAGTAGCAGCAACCTGTTTGGGTGAAAATTACATGACCGAGTCATTATTTGCTGTATTCACAAGAATGTAACTGAAGTGCAATGCACTGTATTTGAACCCAGGACTGTGGGTGGCAAAATGTACTGCTTGCAAGGGATTTAACAGACTGCACTATGGAGTCACTGCTGCATATTTTTTTTGTGGGACAGGTGCCCTTTTTTTTTAAGGAGAGGCTGTTATGTTGGGGGAAGGGATATAGGTACATCCAGGGAGGTAAGTTGGGTAGGAGAGGTTGCAATTGCACACAGACAAGACAGCATACAGGGGCAGTGTGTTACACATGAGGGGGTAAACATCTTGGATGGGGAGGGTGTTGTGGAATCAGAGATCCATGTGCCCCCAGATGGCAGCAGGCAGCAGTGTGACTGAGCTCCCCACCCAATGGCAATCAAAACAGCTCCTTCACTGCCCCAAAGCTGGCTGTGATGGAGGGTAAACACCAGGGCCACCTTGCCCCTCCAAGTTGCCCAGTCTGCCTTCAATCTGGTGCAGGAGATTCTCATAACCATGATGCACTATCCTGTGCACTGTCACCGGTAGCTGATCCTGGGTGACGACCCCCCCCTCTGCACCCGCTCCTGGGGGGGGGGGGGTGGACCTGTCCTCTGAGGAGTTCTACCTTAGGTTGTGCAGAGCCAGAGGAGAGGGCACCACCAGCTTGGGCCCCAGACATGTTGGGACCTGGTGCCACGGCCAGCTGAGGTAGGGTAGGTGAATCACCAGGAACCGGCTTATCCAGTCGAGCTGTTGTGTTGAGGTATTTCAAAGTGTATAGGTTAGTAATGAACATAACATTTAGTTAGTTAACAGCATACCAGAAAATTGCAAATAACCCAGTAACATAACATTGCATAGTATATGGAATACAACAATAAATGAGATAACAGTTAGTATAGTAACAGCATGCCAGTAACAGTTACGGCACAAGGCCAACAACATAGGTAATTCAACAAGTTATGTTAGTATGCAAGCATTGTATTACATAACAATAATAAAACACAAGGCCCAACATAATGTTTGGAGAACAACATTTGTTAACAGTAAACCATAACCGATGTATAACAATAATGATGAAGATAAGGGGTGGGGGGAGAAAGAAATGCAGTCCACTAGTACCAGTATAGGCTATATACTTTGTGAAAGTACTGTTAAATGCTCTATAGGTCTGCCCTTACTTTATGTATAACAGTGCTGTATAACTGCTGTAGCACATATATACCTCTCAAGGTGCCTGCATGGGAAAGTATGGGCCAAGCTGTAACACCAACTGATAGACAACTACAGAGGACTATTACATGTCAGGTGGACCTATATGACTACCAAGGTGTACTGTGGACTGATGTAGTGTGACTGTGCTATTGACATAATCAAGTCAATGATAGATCTGTGACAGAGGGATTAGGTGACAGTGATTACAGTCCGTGACAGTGTGACACTTGAGAGACATGTATCGTGTACAGTACAGAGAGTAAACAACTATCATGATGTCCTTGGCAGGCGGAGTTAGACTGTCATCAAATGTACAGACACACCAGGCATACAGCCATACCAAGAGTACATTTACATATTTATTGTAATTTCTTTTATTAGTATTGTACTTGCTGCCTTTATTTTATGAAGTCTTATCACATTCCTGATCAATGCTGTTATCAGTCTGTTACTTCTGAACACACAAATTAATAACCCATAATAAGGGCTACTGCACCCATTTACCTGTAATTCCTGTGGGGAGAACATCTGTTAAAAATACATAACCGATTCGATAATATTTATTAGTACTTGTCACTGGATTTGAACTCTGGTCTGTGTGTGACAAAATGTACATCTGACACAGCATTTAACAAAGTGAGCTACTGAGCCACTGATGACTACTGACTGCTTGATATTTACCTAGAGCTCACCTGGAAACAGATATGACCTGGTAATAGTAGTACAGTTTTATACAGGACTGCAGTGACAGTTGAACACACATGCATGAGATTCATGTATGACAGAGATACTAGGTAAACTGTACATTAATACAGAGAATGCAGGTGTACACAATAAACTCTTAGTGGGTAGAAATAACTGTGACGTGTACAAACTATATTGGAGTACTGGGTTGGCTACCTGACCCATATACAGTTGCAGATAGTCTATTTGCAGTCTACAGCTATTACAGTTTCATACTTGCCTGCAGCACATTACCACAGATCAGGAATGTATATAGCTGAAATGGAATGATGAACACAAGGCAATCCTGATATACACAATATACCTTGGGTGTTCCTGGAATTTCTTCAGATGTTAGTGCAGAAAACATTCATAATGCATATATCTTGTAGTACAGCTCTAAATCTACAGTTTAGCATAACACTCTTCCTTAGCTACCTTTGAGTCAGTTAGTGGTATTCTTTGTGTTTTTATTTCAGAGCAGATGTTATACTCGATTTCATGAACAGCAGCCCTACTTACATACATATTGCACAACACAGCTTTATTAGGGGTACCTTCATAGCTATTGTCATATTTTTGAGTATTTATTAATTCATTCACTCCGGAGCAGCTCAGAAAATGCTGCCTGCTTACTTCCACCATAGGAACAACAGTGCAGCCTGAGCTCATTTTCAGATAATCTGTTTGCAATACCATACAGAAAAAAAATGTTCATAACTCTTTAACCCTAATAGCTAGACTAAAAATGTAAATGGGAACATTGTTCAGCAGATGCTGACCTTTCCAACAATGTAAATGTTGATAGTGTGCATCTAGGTTATTATTAAATATTTGCCAAAGAATGCTGATATTCTACATATTTTTTTACCTTTTTGGTACAACAAATCACAATATCTTGGTGAATGTACCATGTAGACCCATACAACTTGTAATTAATTTTTTGTATGAATGCTAGCTTTAAAATGATACCTTAACCATTATTGTGTGATGCTCCGTTATGGAGATATTCACAGAAATATGATTATTATCATATTTCTCATAACTGATAAATAAACTAAGCATAATATCTCATCACCGGTAACAGACAGGGACTACATATCAGTGTACAAGTAAAGAATAAATATCCTACTCACGCTAAACATGTTTTCAGGTCAAACAAAACAAAAACTGTAGAAAATCCTGAAACTGCACCATGGCTGCAACTGTATGAAGAAGGCGAGGTCTCGCCAAAAGCGCTCATCTATGTACTTAGGCCTTTTATTTTATTTGTAAAAAATGAAACTATGTTTGTCTCCAGGCCTTTGTGTCTTCATACAGTTGAGACTGTGGTGCCGTTTCAGGATTTTCTAAATTTTTCACATATCAGTGTACAAGTTGTGTGGCTCAATGTCAGCTTCAAAATGATACCTCATTTGTGACATCAGCATGCTCCCTTGCAAAGATACGGGCATAATAATGAGAAATATTGCAAATGTATAATTTTCATAATCGTACAAGACTAAACAAAGTGTGATATCTGTGCATGTGTACATCATACAGACACAGGTCCTTTACCATGTTGTAAGGAGTAATACTGTCTTCAAAATGGTTAAGGTGTTTGCCTTACAAACACACGGTACAGGGTTTGAATCTCACAAGGGATAACTGGCTAGGCTTAAAATGTCTCGCAAGGGCAGTTAGCCTAGTACTAACCATTGAACCATTGAACCAAAATGAGGTTTTACTTGGGACATTGACATGCTCCCTTGCAAAGTTATTTACCAAAATATGTAAAAAAATCATAATTTCCATAAAGTCCTAAACAAACTTTGATATCTGTACATGTGTACAGCAGACAGACACAGTTCTTTTACCATGCTGTATCTATTAATACAGTCTTCAAAATGAGGTATTACTTAGCACATTCACATGCTCTGTTGCAAAGTTATTTACCAAAATATGAAAAAAAATCATAATTTTCATAACCTTAGTCCTAAACAAACTTTGATATCTGTATATGTGTACAGCATATAGACACAGTTATTTTATCATGTTGTAAGGATTAACACTGTCTTCAAAGTGAGGTATTACTTGGCACAGTTACATGCTCCCTGGCAAAGTTATTTACCAAAATATGAAAAAAAATAATAAGTTCTATAACCTAAGTCCTAAATAAACTGTGATATCTGTACATGTGTACAGTATACATATGTGATAACGGAACTGTGTAAGTACTAACACTGTCTTCAAAATGAGGTGTCACATGGCACAATTACATGTTCCTTGGCAAATTTATTTACCAAAATATGAAAAAAATAATAATTTCCATAACCTAAGTCCTAAATAAACTGATATCTGTACATGTTTACAGCTTACATACAACATGATAAAATAACTGTGTATGGACTAACACTGTCTTCAAAATGATGTATCACTTGGCACAATTACATGCTCTCTAACAAAGTTATTTACTGAAATATGAAAAAAAGCATAATTTCCATAACCTAAGTCCTAAACGAACTATATCTGTACATTTGTCCAGCATATACATAGTTGTTTTCATCCTGTAACTACTAATACTTCCTTCAATAATGAGGTTTTACTTACCCTGATGACATATTCCCTATCAGTTGTTTAGCACAATAGGAAAATAAATCATAACTCTCATAACCATAATTGTAACCAAACTGTGATATGTGTGCAGGATGGATATTGACATATTCTCTTGTGTGGCACTCTCCTCAAGCAGTTGTTCTTACTCAGCATGTTCACCATCTGCCTATCACAGTTATTTGCCAAACTAAGAAAAATATCATAATTTATATAACACAGTTCATAATCAAATAGTTATGTGTACCTGCGCACAGCATACAGATAGTTCTTTTACTATCTGAAAATGAAGTATTACTCAGCATGTGTAAAAGTTCCCTAGCAGTTTTTTTTCCTGTGTCATCAGTAGTGGACAACGGTGTTTATAAAATATAGCAATAGAGTTTCTTACCATACTGATCGTACTTGCTCATGGCTGTTTTCCATTTGTTCTCACTAGCTGCATGTTAACAATATATCATGCATAGCTGTCATCACACCATTGTGAAGGCCAGTCAAGAATGAAGCAATGCCATCCTCAGTTCGGTGAACACAATTGCTTCTGAAAAGGTGAACATCTTCTGCAGTGATTGTGTCATGGCAGATTGCTGATCCACCGACCCTGTGCATCAAGTCATGCATGAACCCATTCTGTAAACATCTAGCCTTGTGCGCTGCCTTTGACTGTTTGCTGTTTTCCATATCTGGTGAGGAATTATGTCAGATCAGACAAAATGACAATGTGGCCACCACGACTGCATGTGTTCAAAAATTGTTCTGATTTGAAACTGCAGCCTTCCATGTGGGTGAGTGATGACATCATTCCCTCCATCGTGCAGCACAAGAATGTCAGGCTCAGGGTAGATCAAACACTTCCCTTCCAGCAACTGCAGCAGTCCACTCCAATGCATACATCTTCTTGCAATCCAGTATACCTTCACACTAGATGTGGGGAAGCTCAAGTTGTAGTGGTTTTCACTTCTGGAGGCATGGCTGGCAGCCCAGTGAATGCATGAATGGCCACACTCTCACTTGTCGTTCTCCTGCTCATGAAGCCATGTCACTGTCAGAAGGCAGGCGCACCTGCACCAGAAAGAAATGCAAACAGGTTACTACTGATGTTTGAGAGATGTATTGGAAGACTACACATATATGTACATCAATAGCATTACCTGGTTAGCTCATCCAAATCTTCACTCCTATCCACAGTGGCATTATTCTTTTGATAAGGTACATAACTGGTGATGACGATGCAGAGGTACATACTTACCACCCTTGACAACATAAGCGCTTGGCTGGTAACTGACAAGGGGACACGGAAAGAACACATGTAAAGAGAAAAGGCAGGTTAAGGACCGCCACTCCACTAATATGCTGAGGACAGGCATGAGGCTTTAGCTGGTGGGCGTCTGAAGTGTCCCATACCTGTGCTGGCTGCCCAGTCAGACTGCTGGTAGCAGCAATGGCTCCCGATTGTATACAGTGCCAGCACTCTGCCTTACCTCTGCCTTTTCCATTTACACGTGCCCTTTCAGCAATGGCCATAAGGACTCAAATGAGGGAGCTAATGTAAAGCCTCTTGCTCTGACCTACATAGATTTGCTACACCAGAAGGGAGGGAGACCGCGTCAAGAGCTAAACTAAGACAACATGTGAAAAGACTAAGACTGACTCAGGCTTTCTCTTTTGGCATGTGTCCTATCCAGGAGGGAAACATTGCATCGAAGTGGCACCCCTGAGGTCATGCTTACCAAGGAAAGCAGCACTATGGGACTAAGCTGAAGAGTCTCCAAGTTCATTTTGGTCTCTTCTGGGAACCATTTAACCACAATGAGGACTTTACTGTGTATCAAACACATTGTAAAAATGATAGAAAGAGACTGGTAGGGTATGGATTGAAATGAAGCCACGTAGACAAAAACCCAAATCTGGCTTGTGCATTCACCAGTGTGATAACAATCTCTACTCAGCAGTGACAGTTGCTGAGCATTTTACCTGGAAAGTGATAATGACTCAGTGCTATAGTAGAACTGCACTTATTGTTACTGTGATAATGAACTGCATGTCATTACTTGAAAGTTATGCACGCACAGACACAGGTGATAATTGCTGCACATACCCTTTTGAGTAGGCATTCATTATAATTCAGTAGAAATAGTATATCATTATAATTCAGTAGAAATAGTATAACACTTAGATATTACTGAACCCTTCCTCCTCCCACCTAATTTCCACACATGACTGACAAAGCCAGGAAAAATGGCCAAAAATATGACAGCTGCATGCTGGTAGTAGTCAGTAAGTAATAACCTTTACCTCACTCAGGCAGCTACTGATATAAGCAGAAATACAATAATACAACCAGAAATGTCAAACGTATCTGGCTCATCATTGTAAGAATTAGTCTAAAATGCAGTCATACAAGTTATCTGACCTAACCATCCCTCTGGTTACAGTAGTATGTCCAAGTATGCACAAGAACCAAAATGAAACATTCCCCGCAATGACCCCTTCAGTAGTATGTCCAAGTATACATTTGCCATGTGACCCCTTCAGTACATACCTCTCAACCTCAGACCAAGAAATCTGGACAAAGCCATAAATAACAGTGGGACAGAGGAACAAAGTATGGACAATATTTAAAAATTGCTCTTACAACCTTAGAAAGTTACAAAAGGTAACTAAACAGGATACACCACGAGAGCACTTGCTTCTTCACAAATTTCCTTTATTCCAAACGGTAACATACACAAGAATGAGCGCTTTCGCGTGCTTCTTGCACGCTTCTTCAGATATAAATTTCATTATCTATCCTTGTTCCTTATATACCTATCAGTGCTTTCAATTAAAATTAAAATTAAAATTAAACAATTACTCAATTGAACAATTGACTAATTAACAGGAAGAGTTTTTAACTTATTAAAAGATGTCAATGCTATGCATTCAACTCCTGCCACGGTTACTCAGTGTAACTTGTACTTTCCACTTATTGCTTATTCGTCATAATAGTTCTTTGACATGAAATAATCAAAAATGTCTTCTGAAGACCCAATCTAATATAGACTTTGGTAAAAACATTAATGGAAACATCCCGAGCAATATATTCTCTAGTGGCTGGATATTAAAATCACATCTTGCTTCTCATAAATTTAAATGATTATTAAAATATATACACAGAAAACACTGCTAATGCATGAAAAGTATATCATGTACAAAATAAAAGCTTCCTTCAGGATGTACATAAAAGACAGAGCAATACACCGCAAACACTGTTTGTGCATATAAGTGTATCATGTGCAATAAAATAAAATAAAATAAAATGGAATAAAATAGCATAAAAACTTCCTTCAGAATGTGCATAGTAAACGAACCAATAAATAAATAAACTAATACCACAACCTTAGAAAGTTATTATAATAACAAGTTTTGCATTAACATGACTTTTCTGAAGGGTATGACGTTTGAAGCCCAAATGCCTGTCATTATTTTCTAACTTAGGTCTTTCATAATTTGCCAGAAAACCACTATTTTATGACAGATGGATTGAAAACATGAGTCAAAAATCAAGACATTCTGCAAAAATCAGTACAGTTCAGAGGTATGCTTCAGTAGTATGTACAAGTATGCACAAGAACCAAATGAAAAATTCCCCACAATGACCCCTTCAGTAGTATGCATTATACTAAGGTCCAATCAAACACAGAATAGTTACATTTCTGTCCACATTTATACACAAACAGTATTTAGAACGTGCTTACAAAGACTGCCAAACAAAAGAAATGTAGTATTGCCATGGGGGTCGATTTTATATATTCGAACGCTTAAATGTTCGAATCACTAAAGATCGAACCTTAGTGATTGAACATTTAAATGTTCAAATATTTTAAAAAACTAAAAAAAAAAAAAATTAATAAAAAAATAAATAAATAAAGGGTGTAAGCAGGGGGGCAAGCCCTCCTGCACCCCCCACACCCCCCGCTACTTAAATATACCAACTCCAACATCGTGCTACAGTGTAGGAAATGGACAATTTTCCATTTCCGCACTGCAGCAAACTGAAGTGTGATCTCGGAATTGGTATATTTAAGTAGCGGGGGGGGGTGCAGGGGGGCTTGCCGCCCTGCTTACACCCTTTACTTTTTCATTTTTTTTTGTAAATATTTATTTTTAATATATTCGAACATTTAATTGTTCAATCACTAAAGTTCAATCTTTAGTGATTTGAACAATTAAGCATTCGAATATATAAAATAGACCCTTGCCATGGATGTAATGGACTAATAAGACTTGCTTGCATTCACTGAAACACCGACAACTAAAACCTACTGCCAGCAAAAGTACCTCTTCAGATCTCAACATCTGCAGGAGTACATTTATTTATTTATGTTTACCAGGTAGAGCACTGATCGCTATGGATCATGTTTGGGGGGGCACATGAGCCACTGTGCTACATAGCTGCCTAGCTGAGAAGATCTATGCAGTTTCTTAGGAGGGCAGCTTGAAGATCATCCACTAGCATATGCCAAGATGGAAAATAATACACATTCATAGACACACTCTTCATTCTCTCCTGTACCATTCGCTCTCTCATACACACAAGCAGTCACTTCTACATTTATACACAAACACTTCTCCTGTACCGTTCGCAGTGGCGGATCCAGGACTTTGCAGAAGGAGGGGTGCAGTCTGGAAAGTAGACCAGCGGGGGGGGGGGATGCTGAATACATTCAGTTGCACATCATTGTGGTGTGGCTGTGGTAATGGAAGTAGGAAAACTGTCCAACACATACCTAATTTACAGACAGTACCACTTGTTTCAAAGCATGCCTGGATGTCATGACAGGTTACCCATGTCAAACCACATTCCCCTCCCGTATTGGCATGGTACCCTGCATACGCATTATGATAACCTTGGAAAGAGTCCCAATGAAGGCGACATAACCACAGTAAGTAACCCATGTCAAACCACATTCCCCTCCCATATTGGCATGATACCCTGCATACGCATTATGATAACCTTGGAAAGAGTTCCAATGAAGGCGACATAACCACAGCAAGTATTAACAATAAATGCAGGTAATTTTTAGGTTCATAGATAATATATATAAGAGGATTCATCCCTTAGGACAGTAGAGTCCAGAAACATTGATCAGAGAATATACAAAACTCTACAATCTACATTGTCAGGTACACTGAAGGTCATAGGAGAGGCACCCCAGGGAGCAGCCTTACCACACTCCATCAGTGAAAAACACTATGTCTAAACATACAGGCTAAGGACAATGTTCACTTATAAGCAGAGAGGAGATCAAAAGTAGGAATTATGTATATGATGCACAACTGCGCCCACAATGCTGGCCATGAAAACTGAAGGTCTAACACAGCATCCGACAGGGGGATTTTCAAGCATATAATAAAACAGAACAACCAATGTGAAACACAGGTGGACTACGGAACTTCATGCACAAGAAAGGTCCTCTATATGCACTTCACAGGACATGACCATAAGGCATAAGAGGCCACACAGCAATGCAACAATATAAAAATATGAAAGCAAAAAATATCCCACAATGCAGATACACGTTCTGTAAACATGACCATTTAAAAAGCAATCTCACTTCAGACTACAAATATAAAACATATGCACAGTGACATATGGCGACCTCAGCTGCCCTAGATGCATTTATTCACATGCTCGCTGTCTAAGCAGTTGTTTTGCCACCGCCTTTCCTGGACTATGCATAGATATCCATGAGTACTGCAGGCATATCTATTTTACTGTATTTGGACTTTGATTCCTGTTAAGATACTTTAGGAAGGATGGCGAAGGAGGTGGTAAAGGAAACACCACAGCCAATGTATGTAGATGGTGATGCTTCTGAATGCTGAATAACATTCCAGGACTTGTGCATTTTTTTTTTTTTTTAGCCTGCAGTACCTAAGAATGAACCTCTATCCTGCCAAGGCTTCTACAGAGTCCTGGAACTTGCACTGGGTAATATGATTGTCTTTCCATTTGTATATGCCCTTCTCCCTAAAGTATAGGGGCCATGACAACACCACTGCCTCAGAATATTGACTGAAATCATCTTTTGTTGTAGTTACAGGTCGGCAAAACCATGATGATTGTGCTCTGAATCTACCTGACAGCCACAGGCAGAACATGCACCTTATACACAGTTGAGGATATGGACTTACTCCTCATCAGGCTGGTATAAAGACTCATTGCTCTCTCATGCACACAGTCAGGCACTTCTACATTCATACACACATCTTCATTCTCTCCTGTACAGTTCGCTCTCTCATACACACAAGCAGGCGCTTCTACAGTCATACACACATTCTTCATTGTTATGAATAAAACATTTCTTGAAATTGTTTTTGTTGTCTCTTTCGGCTTTTCCCAGTTAGGGGTCGCCACAGTGGAACTCCGGCCCGCTAATGATTGGCAGTAGATTTTTACATGCTGAGTTGCCGGCCCTGATGCGCAGTCTTCAACGAAGGTACGCCCATTCATGCATGTCTCCACACAGAAGACGCTCTAGCTGAGAATTGAACAGGACAACATCTTACTGTGAAGCGACAAAACATTTCTTGAAGTGAATTTAATAATATTACTATCATATTGAACAGATTCACATTCATTTCCAATACTTCTATTTTTTTCTTACTTTAAAATGTTTGCGGTTTCTTAAGTAATTGGTCGGCTAACTCAAGTAACCTCAAGGTAATACTGCACTATTAATTACTTGTGCAAATTCAGGGTACCTTACGCATTTTGTATGCAAATTATGCCTTTTAACATTTCTCTCTATAAATTGCAGTAATATGCGAATGTGTACTGCATCCTATGCACGTAATTGATCTTGAGTTAACACTCATCTTCAGGTACTTTACACTTCTGACATTAAGCATGAGTGTTTATCAAAATGCCTGCACATTTCCTTAGTGTGAATAACCTCTGCTGACTGTATTTGCATACCAACATAGCGCCGCTCTTCACAGGTTATCTCTATAAACTAAGGACTGCGAATACTGTTGTCCCTTTACATTTTTGTTCTGCCAGCTCCAGACACTTATCTAAATGGGCAGAGAAGGCCTCTGTGAAGCGAACACACATTCATACACACGTTCTTCATTCTCTCCTGTATCATTTGCTGTCTCACACACAAGCAGGCGCTTCTAAATTCATACACACACACTCTTCATTCACTCCGCACGCACTTGGAATCATTGCCAAAAAAAAAGAAGAATCAGACCTACTACCTTGTTATGTGTGCATAATGTCAGCTTACCACAAGCAATATAAGTCAGTTGAGCAGGAAGAAGCAGTTCTTGGGCCAGACAGAAGAAAACCAATGAGAACTTCCTGTTAACAACCGCTAAACCGGTGTCTCCCTGCAATCCATGCCCAAAATAAATAGAGGGATCCAGCAGCAGATAAAATCTGCAAATATCAGCATAAAGAAAGGAAATACCAGCTGCTGGATCCTCTATTTATTTGAGGAGAACAAAAGAAATTTAGGTTTGGGGTGGAGGTGTTATGCAAGCGGTGACTTGGATTGCAATAATCCAATTGGCTGCCACCACTTGCCTTATCAACTATTTTACAAGCTGATTTTTTTCTAAAAGTTTAATGTGAGCAGCATGTAAAAACACACTGAATCATAAGTATATAAGGTAAATAACAAGTTAGTTTACGATTTCAGTGTGTTTTACACATTGCTCACATTACAAATCCTCATTGCAGTTTGTCACGCCAGTGGAAGGTACTCCAGGGGTAACAGGTTGCAATTCCTATCATTTCACAGCATGCTTAGATGTAAGCACATTGGTGCTCTGAAATAGTACTCGGTGTTAATGAGTTTTAAACAAAATTTGGGATAATGCAAGTTTTGCAATACAGCTGTAATTCCACAATTATTTCAGTAGACACTTTATTTTAGTAACATTATCAGGTTTAATGCTTTAATCTTTATTACACTATACTTTGCAGTAGACAGTTATTGCAGTACAGTCCTACATCCACATTCAGTGCATTATACAAATCTGTACAGAATGTACCTGCTGGCAGTGACTGAATTACTCTGTCTTGTGTATTTGTCTTTAGATTGCAAATTAATCTGTACTCACCACACTCACGGTGCAAACTGGCCAGGCGCTCTGCATGGGCCTTTAGGTTGCAAGCCCTCTCCTCTACAGCTGTAGGAAAAGAAACATACCATTATGCGTACCTGTCTATCACACATTCAGATTAGGTATTGGTAAAACAATGCTAACAGTACTTACAAACTTCTGGGGCATTCCCATCCCGGGCATCCTGGACCCATGTGTCCAGAAGCCCCCCCTTCCGCTGCTTCAGATCATCATACTGGTGATGGACCTGCTCACCTGTGCAGGGGATACCAGTGGCACTGGTGAGATCATGTGCCAGCTGGTCCCAGGCCTCTGACTTGTACTCTGATCCCTGGTACTGGCCCTGCAGCAGCCAGTCGTCATGGTATTTCACTAGGAGTCCAACCCTGACCCTGGACTCCAGAATGCTCCACTGCTGTACCCGGAAGCACCCACCCTGTCCAACACCTGCCATAGTTCCTGCATGGTTCAATCTCCAACAGGTTATGCTATATTCCCACCTGTTGCACTTAAATATGCCTGTTTTCCCACCCTTACACACCATTGGGCCATTTTTAAAACAGCAGCGCATCACTCAGCAATGCACAAACCGCTAAGCAGTACTAAAACATTCCTTGTTTAAGCAGTGCTTGCCAAGGCTTAGCTGTGCTTAGCAGAGCTTAGCTGAGCACAGCAAAACAGGATTTAAAGATACTTCTCATAATTTGCATTTGCAAAATAAATGCTTAATAACCTGTGTGAGTATTCAAACCTTGCACCTACTGCACAGAAGGTTGTCACCCGAACCACTTGGCTATGTGAATGTGTAGAACTCTGCTATACTTTTACATATACCTCTCAACTATGTTTACACACTGGATGTATAACAGGAGGAAGAAAATCATGGCAAAAATTAGGAGGTACAGCACTCAGCAGGATAAAAGCACTCTCATTAAACTAAACAAACAACTCAGGGGACAAATAAAGTCTACCAAAGCCAAATTTGAGGTAAGTTTGGCCTCCCAGGCCAAGAACAAAAACAAAACATTCTTTAGCTATGTCCGCAACCTCAAAGGCAATACATAATTGTGTGCAGAGCTCATTGTAAATGGAGCCACCTATACTAAGCCAGAAGATATAACAAACCTCCTGGCTGATAAATGCAACACCAACTTAACTCCTCTCTCCCCCTCAACCTTCCCTCAGGAAATATCATCAAATATAACTCCCCCTACTATCACTAGGGAACAGGTCCTTAATGCTCTCTCTCTCTAAGACTAAGAACACTGCATCAATGGGCCCAGACAATATCTCAGGGTGCCTTCTACATAACATGAAACATGACCTATCAGGGCCTCTGGAATTACTATTTAACTGTAGCCTACAAACAGGCTTCATGCCTTATGAATGGAGAAAGGCAACAGTCATCCCTATGCACAAAGGTAGGCCATCTACAGACCCTGGAAACTACAGACCCATATGTTTCACTAGTCTTATATGTAAAGCCATGGAAAGAATTATCATGGAGATGATCAAGAGAGATACAGTAAACGTCCAGACACTGGACCCAACCCAGTTTGGTTTCGTCAAGGGCAGATCATGCCTACTCAACCTGGTGGACTTCTTTCAGATGGTCACCAAAGCAATGGATGAGGGCAGAATCATTCACCTGGCCAAGGCATTTGACACAATACCCCACTCGTGCATTGTCACCAGATGGATAGCCAACTGCCTCACACACAGTACCCAGGAAGCTGGAATTGGGAGTCCACCTCTACAAAGAGGCCAGTCACAAGTGCAGTCCCTCAGGGATCAGTCATTGGACCGCTCCTTTTTGGCATTTAGTTCTCAGAATTTAAGGCCAATGTCAGTGGCCTCTGGCTGATTAAATTTGCAGATGATTGCAAATCAGGCACTGTCATTGAATCTCACACTGACATAAATGCTCTTCAGGAGGGGCTGACACAGACAAACAACTGGTGTCAGAGTCATGGACTAAAACAAAATGCCAAGAAGTGCATAATAGTATCCTTTGGGAAGTCATCCATCCCTGGTAACTATCATATTGACAACACACTCCTTAGAGTTGAACCAGTAGTCAGGGACTTAAGGACACACATACATAGTAATCCAGCCTTTGATCATCATGTGTCTACAGTGGTGAGGAAATCATTCTGTGCTGCACAACTTATAAACAAAAAGATGGCATCTAAGTCCAAGGATGTCATCGTTCCACTTTATTTGTCATTCATCAGACCTGCCATTAAGTACAATGTCCCCTTTGGTGTGTACCTAACCAGACATATCCAACAAATGGAATGTTTACAGAGGTTCCTCACTAAAAGAATACAGGGCATAAGTAATATGTCCTATGCAGACTGCCACAAGGCCCTATCCCTGTATTCTGTCTCCTACAGGCTTTTCATAGGTTCATAGGTTGGTACTAGGCTGTCGGCCCAAGGGCCTATACAGGCCTAGCCATAACAATTCTCTGGCTATTTCTTCCCACACTATTTACTTCCCTGGACCCCTGTCTAGCAGGGTGACTGACATGATCCCCGGGGTGAATTTTCTTTCTCCCATCCAATCGTCAAGGTTCCTTTTGAAGAAGGCCAAAGAGATGTTCTGCTTGACATGTATGGGCAGTCTATTCCAGAGTCTGGGGAGTCTCTGGTTCAAGAACCTATCCCTCCAGCATGTTTTGTTTACTGTGATGACAAGGTTTAGATCCCTAGAGCATGTGGCTCTGAGGGATTGGGATTTCTTTAAGTGTAGCATGTCCAACAGCTCTGGGTTTGACATGGCCTTGTATGTTAAGCAGAGATTGCCTCTGAGTAGACGATATGCGACAGAGTATAGCTGGAGTTTTTTAAGGCGGTTAGCATAGGGCATCTGTGATTCTTTTAGTGAGGTATTTCTGTGGCCTTTCCAGTTGTTGCAGATGTCTTGAGAGGTACATATCAAATGGGGCATTGTATTCTATAATTGGTCTAATGAGGGATGGGTACAGTGGGACAATGACCTCCTTTTTTCTGGATGAAAAGCCCTTAGTGATGAGGTATGCCACATAGAAGGATTTCCTGACTGTTGTGGCGATGTGGTTATCAAAGGTGAGACCACTGTCCACCTGTGTCCCTAAGTCTCTTATCACACTTTCGGTGTTTAGGGTACTGCCACCTATGTGATAATTCACAGGTACATGTTTTTTCCCAAAGGGGATAACTATACATTTCCTGGCATTGAACTTGAGCCCATGGCTCTGGCACCAAGCATCTGTTTCTGTAAGGCCCTTTTGTAGAGTATCCACATCATTTGGGGATTCAATAACAGTTCCCAGTTTGCAGTCATCTGCGAACTTTGTTAGCCAGAGTCCCTTACTGTTGGCCTGTACTTCAGAGAAGTAGATGCCAAACAAGAGTGGTCCCAGGACTGAATCCTGAGGTACTCCACTTGTCACTTGTCTGGAGCAGGATTTGGAGTCGGCTACTTTTACAGTGTGGGTTCTGTCAGTAAAACAGTTGGCAACCTATTGAGTGACATAGGGATTAATGCCCAGCTTAGTAAGTCTATCTATGATTCCAGAGTGGGGGATGGTGTCAAAGGCCTTGTCGAGGTCCAGATAGGCTGTGTTGACTGCCTTACCCTCATCCACGACTCTGGAGACTGATTCGAAGAAGTCAATCAGGTTCAGGAGACAAGATCGGCACTTCACGAACTCAGACTGGGTGGGGTCCAGTGTTTGAAGGTTGTCAATGTCTTTGTTAATTTGTCTATCATAATACATTCCATGGCCTTTCAGATCAGGCTCGTCAGACTGATGGGGCGGTAGTTCCCGGGATCCAAGGTGGATCCCCCCTTGTGGAGTGGGATAACTGTAGCTGTGCACCACTCAGTGGGCACGAAGCCTGAGGTGATGCTATGATTAAACATGATACTTAGGTGAGGTGCCAGTTCATTCTGTAGTTCATGTAGTACACAGCCTGGGATGTCATCTGGTCCCATGGATGCTGTATTCTTAGCTTTGGAGAGTGCAGTTTTTACCTGTGTGGCCATTATTACCAGAATTTGGCAATCTTCCAGTATTGAGATGGGCCCTTTAGGGGGTGAGAGGGGGGTGAAGTTGGCACTGAATTGATCTGCCAGGATACTGGCAATACCCTTGGGATCGGTATATTTAATGCCATTTTGTTGTAGTTCAGAGCAGATCTGAGCATCGCTATTTAGACTCTTGACATAGTTATAGAATGCCTTGTGGTTGTCTTTGGAATCTTTGGCAATTTTATTTTCGTAACTAGCTTTGGAGGATTTTATGAGGGATCTCAGCTTCTTATTGAGGCTGGTAAGGGAGTTTTTTGCATTCTGTGTTTTTTCTCTTTTCTGCAACAGTTTCTTCCTTTTGTTGTAAAGTTTGTTTATGGCAGGGGACCACCAGATTGGCTTCCTTTTTTGGAGGAGAGCATCTTGGTTCTATTTGGGATGGCACGATTCATGCATGAGTGGATGTGCTCGTACAGTGCCTTAGTGTAGGATTCAGCAGTCGAACTATCAGTTCCCGTCTGCATGGGTGTCATGAAGTTTGTCACTTCTAACTTGAGTAGCATGAAGTTGGCTTTGGAGACATTTTTTATGGAGGTTTCCTTACTGGGGGGTGGGGGTGGGATGTGGATGTTAAGGGTGATTAGCTTTTGAGGGGAGATCTATGCCTAGCATACAGGGCATTGTCAAACCCCACTCTGATGGACCTTCTGCATATCCACAATACAAACAATACCAGAATTACCCATTCTAAAGACTTAAACCTTGCCTGTGATATAAATAGGACCTGCTGGAGAGATATGTATATATCCCAGAGACTACCCCATCTATGGAGCAGGCTCCCCATCCATGTGAAGCAGAGCTCCTCCCTAACCCAATTCAAGTGCAACTTGGGCAATTGGATGGTTACCTGGTAATCCATCCCTGGTTTGGCACCTATGTCTCTGATGCAAACAGGTAACCTGTAAATGGTTAATCTCCTAGGCCCATGCTTACAATTATGCAGAAAATGCCCAATAGCAACCAGAATACCTCTGCAAACACAGTAAAGGCAAACAAAAATCCAGAAAAAATGTTGAGGTAAGGCTCCAGTGTCCAAATCAAAGTAAAAAAGCAGTCTTCAGTCTTCAATAAAGGTAAAAAAGCAGACTTGAATCGAAAAATAAAAGTGTAAGAAGTCTTCTTTATTGTCACACAAGCGCTTTCACATATTGCTTCCTCAGGTGTATACTAACAAAGGTAAACCACACCTATATATACTTAACTAAAATAATCATGTGACTCCATAACCCATTTACCATTAAAGCTGTATTCTCTCTTATAGATCAGAAAGCATTGCTTAAAGCTAAGTGTGTATGATACAACAAAAGTGTGACTATTTAATAAAATACAATAAATCTAAAATACATAATATATATCTAGAAAACATTCTATCTTCATATTCATAATGTAGAGCTTCTAAAAATATATAGAACTTCTAAAAAATACATCAATTTTAATGCATCATTTTAATAAAATAAAAACATATAAATATAGATATAGCAAACATTGCATAAAAATATATTAATATATTAATATATTAAAAACATAAACCCATAGCCATCTATTTACCTACGTAGCCCCCTTTTTCTTAAGATAGGCTTAATGGGCATGCTGTCATTCAGCCCGTGACCAAAGTTGGCTCTCAGCATAGCTATCCATCTTGCTTCAGCTTCTTCGGTTCTATCTCTAATGTCACTATTTCTCATATTCTCATAAGTTCTTGCAACAATCATAAACCTAAATGTATGTTTTTGGCCTACCTTCAAAACATGCTTAGACAAAGCGTTGTTCTCTGAGCCCTTCCCTATGTGGTACACATGTTCTCTAACCCTTTCTCTGAGGCTGCGGTCTGTTTTGCCTACATAAAAACAGTTGCACTGGCCACAGATAGCAAGATAAACCACATGGGTGGTCAAACATGAACCACCAACCCTAAGCTCATAAAGTGCATTTGTATCTGGATGTACAAAGTGAGTATCACTGCAAATATACTGGCATTGATTACACTTGCCACATGGTATAGTGCCAAATAATAAATAGTGCAAAATAAATGCTTAATAACCTGTGTGAGTATTCAAACCTTGCATCTACTGCACAGAAGGTTGTCACCCGAACCACTTGGCTATGTGAATGTGTAGAACTCTGCTATACTTTTACATATACCTCTCAACTATGTTTATGCACTGGATGTATAACAGAAGGAAGAAAATCATGGCAAAAATTAGGAGGTGCAGCACTCAGCAGGATAAAAGCACTCTCGTTAAACTAAACAAACATCTTAGGGGACAAATAAAGTCTACCAAAGCCAAATTTGAGGTAAGTTTGGCCTCCCAGGCCAAGAACAAAAAACAAAACATTCTTTAGCTATGTCCGCAACCTCAAAGGCAATACATAATTGTGTGCAGAGCTCATTGTAAATAGAGCCACCTATACTAAGCCAGAATATATAGCAAACCTCCTGGCTGATAAATGCAACACCAACTTTACTCCTCTCTCCCCCTCAACCTTCCCTCAGGAAATATCATCAAATATAACTCCCCCTACTATCACTAGGGAACAGGTCCTTAATGCTCTCTCTCTCTAAGACTAAGAACACTGCATCAATGGGCCCAGACAATATCTCAGGGTGCCTTCTACATAACATGAAACATGACCTATCAGGGCCTCTGGAATTACTATTTAACTGTAGCCTTCAAACAGGCTTCATGCCTTATGAATGGAGAAAGGCAACAGTCATCCCTATGCACAAAGGTAGGCCATCTACAGACCCTGGAAACTACAGACCCATATGTTTCACTAGTCTTATATGTAAAGCCATGGAAAGAATTATCATGGAGATGATCAAGAGAGATATAGTAAACCTCCAGACACTGGACCCAACCCAGTTTGGTTTCGTCAAGGGCAGATCATGCCTACTCAACCTGGTGGACTTCTTTCAGATGGTCACCAAAGCAATGGATGAGGGCAGAATCATTCACCTGGCCAAGGCATTTGACACAATACCCCACTTGTGCATTGTTACCAGGTGGATAGCCAACTACCTCACACACAGTACCCAGGAAGCTAGAATTGGGAGTCCACCTCTACAAAGAGGCCAGTCACAAGTGCAGTCCCTCAGGGATCAGTCATTGGACCTCTCCTTTTTGGCATTTAGTTCTCAGAAGTCAAGGCCAATGTCAGTGGTCTCTGGCTGATTAAATTTGCAGATGATTGCAAATCAGGCACTGTCATTGAATCTCACACTGACAAAAATGCTCTCCAGGAGGGGCTGACACAGACAAACAACTGGTGTCAGAGTCATGGACTAAAACGAAATGCCAAGAAGTGCATAATAGTATCCTTTGGGGAGTCATCCATCCCTGGTAACTACCATATTGACAACACACTCCTTAGAGTTGAACCAGTAGTCAGGGACTTAAGGACACACATACATAGTAATCTAGCCTTTGATCATCATGTGTCTACAGTGGTGAGGAAATCATTCTGTGCTGCACAACTTATAAACAAAAAGATGGCATCTAAGTCCAAGGATGTCATTGTTCCACTTTATTTGTCATTCATCAGACCTGCCATTAAGTACAATGTCCCCTTTGGTGTGTACCTAACCAGACATATCCAACAACTGGAATGTTTACAGAGGTTCCTCACTAAAAGAATACAGAGCATAAGTAATATGTCCTATGCAGACTGCCTCAAGGCCCTATCCCTGTATTCTGTCTCCTACAGGCTTTTCATAGGTTCATAGGTTGGTACTAGGCTGTCGGCCCTAGGGCCTATACAAGCCTAGCCATAACAATTCACTGGCTATTTCTTCCCACACTATTTACTTCCCTGGACCCCTGTCTGGCAGGGTGACTGACATGATCCCTTTGACATGATCCCCGGGGTGAATTTTCTTTCTCCCATCCAATCGTCAAGGTTCCTTTTGAAGAGGGCCAAAGAGATGTTCTGCTTGACATGTTTGGGCAGTCTATTCCAAAGTCTGGGGAGTCTCTGGGTCAAGAACCTATCCCTCCAGCATGTTTTGTTTACTGTGATGACAAGGTTTAGATCCCTAGAGCGTGTGGCTCTGAGGGATTGGGATTTCTTTAAGTGTAGCATGTCCAACAGCTCTGGGTTTGACATGACCTTGTATGTTAAGCAGAGATTGCCTCTGAGTAGACAATATGCGACAGAGTATAGCTGGAGTTTTTTAAGGCGGTCCGCATAGGGCATCTGTGGTTCTTTTAGTGAGGTATTTCTGTGGCCTTTCCAGTTGTTGCAGATGTCTTGAGAGGTACATATCAAATGGGGCATTGTATTCTATAATTGGTATAATGAGGGATGGGTACAATGGGACAATGACCTCCTTTTTTCTGGATGAAAAGCCCTTAGTGATGAGGTATGCCACATAGAAGGATTTCCTGACTGTTGTGGCGATGTGGTTATCGAAGGTGAGACCACTGTCCACCTGTGTCCCTAAGTCTCTTATCACACTTTCGGTGTTTAGGGTACTGCCACCTATGTAGTAATTCACAGGTATATGTTTTTTTCCCAAAGGGGATAACTATACATTTCCTGGCATTGAACTTGAGCCCATGGCTCTGGCACCAAGCATCTGTTTCTGTAAGGCCCTTTTGTAGAGTATCCACATCATTTGGGGATTCAATAACAGCTCCCAGTTTGCAGTCATCTGCGAACTTTGTTAGCCAGAGTCCCTTACTGTTGGCCTGTACTTCAGAGAAGTAGATGCCAAACAAGAGTGGTCCCAGGACTGAATCCTGAGGTACTCCACTTGTCACTTTTCTGGAGCAGGATTTGGAGTCAGCTACTTTTACAGTGTGGGTTCTGTCAGTAAGCCAGTTGGCAACCCATCGAGTGATGTAGGGATTAATGCCCAGCTTAGTAAGTCTATCTATGATTCCAGAGTGGGGGATGGTGGCAAAGGCCTTGGCGAGGTCCAGATAGGCTGTGTGGACTGCCTTACCCTCATCCACGACTCTGGAGACTGATTCAAAGAAGTCAATCAGGTTCAGGAGACAAGATCGGCACTTGACGAACTCAGACTGGGTGGGGTCCAGTGTTTGAAGGTTGTCAATGTCTTTGTTAATTTGTCTATCATAATACATTCCATGGCCTTTCAGATCAGGCTCGTCAGACTGATGGGGCGGTAGTTCCCGGGATCCAAGGTGGATCCCCCTTGTGGAGTGGAATAACTGTAGCTGTGCACCACTCAGTGGGAACGAAGCCTGAGGTGATGCTATGATTAAACATGACACTTAGGTGAGGTGCCAGTTCATTTTGTAGTTCATGTAGTACACAGCCCGGGATATCATCTGGTCCCATGGATGCTGTATTCTTAGCTTTGGAGAGTGCAGTTTTTACCTGTGTGGCCGTTATTACCAGAATTTGGCAATCTTTCAGTATTGAGATGGTCCCTTCAGGGGGTGAGAGGGGGGTGAAGTTGGCACTGAATTGATCTGCCAGGATACTGGCAATATCCTTGGGATCGGTATATTTAATGCCATTTTGTTGTAGCTCAGAGCAGATCTGAGCATCGCTATTTAGACTCTTGACATAGTTATAGAATGCCTTGTGGTTGTCTTTGGAATCTTTGGCAATTTTATTTTCGTAACTAGCTTTGGAGGATTTTATGAGGGATCTCAGCTTCTTATTGAGGCTGGCAAGGGAGTTTTTTCCATCCTGTGTTTTTTCTCTTTTCTGCAACAGTTTCTTCCTTTTGTTATAAAGTTTGTTTATGGCAGGGGACCACCAGATTGGCTTCCTTTTTTTGGAGGAGAGCATCTTGGTTCTATTTGGGATGGCACGGTTCATGCATGAGTGGATGTGCTCGTACAGTGCCTTAGTGTAGGATTCAGCAGTCGAACTATCAGTTCCCGTCTGCATGGGTGTCATGAAGTTTGTCACTTCTAACTTGAGTAGCATGAAGTTGGCTTTGGAGACGTTTTTTATGGAGGTTTCCTTACTGGGGGGTGGGGGTGGGATGTGGATGTTAAGGGTGATTAGCTTTTGAGAGGAGATCTATGCCTGGCATACAGGGCATTGTCAAACCCCACTCTGATGGACCTTCTGCATATCCACAAAACAAACAATACCAGAATTACCCATTCTAAAGACTTAAACCTTGCCTGTGATATAAATAGGACCTGCTGGAGAGATATGTATATATCCCAGAGACTACTCCATCTATGGAGCAGGCTCCCCATCCATGTGAAGCAGAGCTCCTCCCTAACCCAATTCAAGTGCAACTTTGGCAATTGGATGGTAACCTGGTAATCCATCCCTGGTTTGGCACCTATGTCTCTGATGCAAACAGGTAACCTGTAAATGGTTAATCTCCTAGGCCCATGCTTACAATTATGCAGAAAATGCCCAATAGCAACCAGAATACCTCTGCAAACACAGTAAAGGCAAACAAAAATCCAGAAAAAATGCTGAGGTAAGGCTCCAGTGTCCAAATCAAAGTAAAAAAGCAGTCTTCAGTCTTCAATAAAGGTAAAAAAGCAGACTTGAATCGAAAAATAAAAGTGTAAGAAGTCTTCTTTATTGTCACACAAGTGCTTTCACATATTGCTTCCTCAGGTGTATACTAACAAAGGTAAACCACACCTATATATACTTAACTAAAATAATCATGTGACTCCATAACCCATTTACCATTAAAGCTGTATTCTCTCTTATAGATCAGAAAGCATTGCTTAAAGCTAAGTGTGTATGATACAACAAAAGTGTGACTATTTAATAAAATACAATAAATCTAAAATACATAATATATATCTAGAAAACATTCTATCTTCATATTCATAATGTAGAGCTTCTAAAAATATATAGAACTTCTAAAAAATACATCAATTTTAATGCATCATTTTAATAAAATTCTTAAAAACATATAAATATAGATATCTCATAGCAAACATTGCATAAAAATATATTAATATATTAAAAACATAAACCCATAGCCATCTATTTATCTACGTAGCCCCCTTTTTCTTAAGATAGGCTTAATGGGCATGCTGTCATTCAGCCCGTGACCAAAGTTGGCTCTCAGCATAGCTATCCATCTTGCTTCAGCTTCTTCGGTTCTATCTCTAATGTCACTATTTCTCATATTCTCATAAGTTCTTGCAACAATCATAAACCTAAATGTATGTTTTTGGCCTACCTTCAAAACATGCTTAGACAAAGCGTTGTTCTCTGAGCCCTTCCCTATGTGGTACACATGTTCTCTAACCCATTCTCTGAGGCTGCGGTCTGTTTTGCCTACATAAAAACAGTTGCACTGGCCACAGATAGCAAGATAAACCACATGGGTGGTCAAACATGAACCACCAACCCTAAGCTCATAAAGTGCATTTGTATCTGGATGTACAAAGTGAGTATCACTGCAAATATACTGGCATTGATTACACTTGCCACATGGTCTAGTGCCAATCATATTCTCAAGATTCACTTCGTCTCGACCGTTGCATAATCTCCTTTTGAGATTATTTTTATTCTTAAAGGTGAATTGTGGTTTACATCCTACCACTCCACTAATTACTGGGTCGGTCATCAGAATTTTCCAATGGTTATTAACTATCTCTGTATATTTCCTCACATCCCTAGAGTAGGAAATATTGACCTTAAGCTTATTCTCACTTGTCTTAGCTTCCCTGTTAAATTTATCTGAGAAATAAGGTCTGGCCCATGTACCTCTCATTTGCTGTGCTTTTATAAAGCCTTCCTCTATCATACTTCTCTCATAACCCCTCTCATCCAATTCATAACAGGTCTTAACAAGCTGTTCCTGACAGTCATTATGTCTCGCACTCAATCTGGATGCCCTAAAATATTGATTCTGGGTAACGTTCCTGAATACATATTTAGGATGCATGCTCTCCCTTGATAATAAGCTATTTACATGGCATTCCTTCCTATATAATCTTGTGGTAATAGCCCCCTTTTCATCTCTTTCTATTAATACATCCAAAAAGCTCACGCTTTCTTCAGAGTAATTTAAGGTGAGTTTTAAAAAGCTTGTTGTGTTGTTAATATAATCAACAAACTCTAACAACTCTGGTCATATTACCCTTCCACAGAATAAAAAGATCATCTACAAATCTCCTGTAGAAAGGTATCATGTCACTAAAGGGTCCATTCAATACGTGTACTCTCTCCCAGGCTAACATAACTGCATTGGCATAGGTATTTAAGCACGAGCTACCCATCGCTACACCATTCATTTGATGATAGACCTGTTTCTTAAATAGAAATACATTATTATTAAGCACAATTCTCATTAATTCAATTAGTATCACTATTTCATCTGGTTTATATATATTAACATCATTCATTAATTCATGTAATAACCCCAAACCCACTGTATTGGGAATTACAGTAAATAGTGACACAACATCTAGCATCACTAAAATAATGCCAGAACTAGTTATATCCTTCTTCATAAAAGCAAAAAGGTCATGCAAAAACTGCTCTGTATCCTTAAGAATAACTTCAGAGCTATCCACTATTGTTCTAAGCTTCTTATCCAAATATATTGATATCGCTTCTGTGCACCATCCACCACTCGAGACGATAGGCCTCATGGGTGGTCTATTGGGGTTCTTATGCACTTTAGGCAAGCCTTTTATATACGGAATGGTATATTTAATATTAAAGAAATAGTCACATAGCTCCTTGGTAATCATCTGTGCATGATGTAAATGTTTAATATAATTATTAACTGATTCTACCATTCTTTTCACCTCACTGTAATTAATTTTCTTGTAAAAAGCAGTGTTGCCTAACATCTCATACATCAAGTTTTCATATAGCTCAGTGTCTAGGACAACTATACGCCCACCCTTATCTGCAGGTTTAATAACCAGGTCATCATCTTTTTCAAGATCATGTAGAGCTTCTGATTCACTCCTACTGAGATTATGCCACTTGTTCTTATTCACTTTGCTATTATGTACTCTATATATATCATCTATTACTATTTGTTCAAACGCATTAATCAGTGCTGTCTGTTTGGGGACATACGTACTGGGTCTATTAAAGACATGACTGACATCATTACTATTACTTACTTGATTCTGATGAAACATATATTTAAGCATCAGATTCCTTGTGAACATCTTAATGTCAAAAATCAAATCTGTTATATTCATATCACTGGTGGGTATGAAGGACAGACCCTTAGAAAGTACATTAATCTCAGAATTAGTTAAAGTACATTTAGAAAGATTAGTTATTAATGTCTTACATTCTGGAATGCTTTCTTTATTGTGTACGTATTCTCCTTCACTTCTTCGAATTTTCTTTTGTGGCGTATGTTGCTCCTGCCCCTGGGTTGAAAACCTGACCCCTGAGGCTCTCTCCGGTTCAGCGAATTGTCCCTCATAGGAAGCGGAAAAACCAGGGCTTGTGTAGCTGCTGTAACCGCTTCCAAATGTGGCAATGGGTGTTGCCTCTGCAGTGTAGTTTGAACTTCTCCATCGGCTCCATGGTGTACTTCCGCTGTTGTAACCACAACTTTCCTCCTTGCACCCATGGATTCACTCGAATTTACTGCTGGCAAATGAACACTAGCTTCAAGATGTTCACTCGCCTCACTGGCTGTGCCCAACGTTGTTCCATTCTCACACTCTGCTCAAACGCCAACTCCAGCCTCAACAGAAGCTCCGATGATGTCACTCCGTCGTTCTTCATCCATCCCTGCATGCCTATTGCCAGGCAGCATAGTATCACGTGGCCAAGTAAAAATATTATGAACAGCAAAGTCCTGTCGATCCCTCTTTAGTTTTCTTAGTTTAATTTGTAACAATTTGCGTTTGTACATATTCACATTATCTATAGTCTCTGACAGCAGCCTGGTGAACACTTCGCAATTACACCTGTTGCAAAGCTGCAAGTAGTTGGTCTTCACCTCTTCCACTATTAACAGTTCTTTCCTCTCAGCAGCATTTATTAAAAGTCTCATATAGCCCATACTTGTCGCTATATTTAACTTCTGCCATTCACTTACTAATACAGAATCTTGATCAGTCTGTGCAGGCATTTTTAAAATTCTGAGTCCTCGTGGTATTAAACCTTCAGATACACAGACTTGCAGATGAAACTTCTCATACTGCAGCCTGGCTAATTTAGACATACTCTTTTCCAGGATTAGCAAATCAGTTCGAAGTGTTAAAAAATCAATTTCAGGTTCACTGCCACTGTCAACTACTAGATTTCTGTTCAAAAGAGGGTTAACTCTACCAGTAACTTTAGAAATGAATAGTTCTGCATTTGAATCAATTTTTTGAACATTAGACATACCACTTGAGGGATTATTTGTAGTTGAATTGTTTGGTTTGGGTGAATAATCCAGCTCAATTTCTTCCATTACACCGGCCAAATCCTTGGTGCTGTCAGGCATGAAAAAAGAAAACAGTACTATGCAGAAAATGCCCAATAACAACCAGAATACCTCTGCAAACACAGTAAAGGCAAACAAAAATCCAGAGAAAATGCTGAGGTAAGGCTCCAGTGTCCAAATCAAAGTAAAAAAGCAGTCTTCAGTCTTCAATAAAGGTAAAAAAGCAGACTTGAATCGAAAAATAAAAGTGTAAGAAGTCTTCTTTATTGTCACACAAGCACTTTCACATATTGCTTCCTCAGGTGTATACTAACAAAGGTAAACCACACCTATATATACTTAACTAAAATAATCATGTGACTCCATAACCCATTTACCATTAAAGCTGTATTCTCTCTTATAGATCAGAAAGCATTGCTTAAAGCTAAGTGTGTATGACACAACAAAAGTGTGACTATTTAATAAAATACAATAAATCTAAAATACATAATATATATCTAGAAAACATTCTTTCTTCATATTCATAATGTAGAGCTTCTAAAAATATATAGAACTTCTAAAAAATACATCAATTTTAATGCATCATTTTAATAAAATTCTTAAAACATATAAATATAGATATTTCATAGCAAACATTGCATAAAAATATATTAATATATTAAAAACATAAACCCATAGCCATCTATTTACCTACGTAGCCCCCTTTTTCTTAAGATAGGCTTAATGGGCATGCTGTCATTCAGCCCGTGACCAAAGTTGGCTCTCAGCATAGCTATCCATCTTGCTTCAGCTTCTTCGGTTCTATCTCTAATGTCACTATTTCTCATATTCTCATAAGTTCTTGCAACAATCATAAACCTAAATGTATGTTTTTGGCCTACCTTCAAAACATGCTTAGACAAAGCGTTGTTCTCTGAGCCCTTTCCTATGTGGTACACATGTTCTCTAACCCTTTCTCTGAGGCTGCGGTCTGTTTTGCCTACATAAAAACAGTTGCACTGCCCACAGATAACAAGATAAACCACATGGGTGGTCAAACATGAACCACCAACCCTAAGCTCATAAAGTGCATTTGTATCTGGATGTACAAAGTGAGTATCACTGCAAATATACTGACATTGATTACACTTGCCACATGATATAGTGCCAAATAATAAATAGTGCAAAATAAATGCTTAATAACCTGTGTGAGTATTCAAACCTTGCATCTACTGCACAGAAGGTTGTCACCCGAACCACTTGGCTATGTGAATGTGTAGAACTCTGCTATACTTTTACATATACCTCTCAACTATGTTTATGCACTGGATGTATAACAGAAGGAAGAAAATCATGGCAAAAATTAGGAGGTGCAGCACTCAGCAGGATAAAAGCACTCTCATTAAACTAAACAAACAACTCAGGGGACAAATAAAGTCTACCAAAGCCAAATTTGAGGTAAGTTTGGTCTCCCAGGCCAAGAACAAAAACAAAACATTCTTTAGCTATGTCCGCAACCTCAAAGGCAATACATAATTGTGTGCAGAGCTCATTGTAAATAGAGCCACCTATACTAAGCCAGAATATATAGCAAACCTCCTGGCTGATAAATGCAACACCAACTTTACTCCTCTCTCCCCCTCAACCTTCCCTCAGGAAATATCATCAAATATAACTTCCCCTATTATCACTAGGGAACAGGTCCTTAATGCTCTCTCTCTCTAAGACTAAGAACACTGCATCAATGGGCCCAGACAATATCTCAGGGTGCGTTCTACATAACATGAAACATGACCTATCAGGGCCTCTGGAATTACTATTTAACTGTAGCCTCCAAACAGGCTTCATGCCTTATGAATGGAGAAAGGCAACAGTCATCCCTATGCACAAAGGTAGGCCATCTACAGACCCTGGAAACTACAGACCCATATGTTTCACTAGTCTTATATGTAAAGCCATGGAAAGAATTATCATGGAGATGATCAAGAGAGATATAGTAAACCTCCAGACACTGGACCCAACCCAGTTTGGTTTTGTCAAGGGCAGATCATGCCTACTCAACCTGGTGGACTTCTTTCAGATGGTCACCAAAGCAATGAATGAGGGCAGAATCATTCACCTGGCCAAGGCATTTGACACAATACCCCACTTGTGCATTGTTACCAGGTGGATAGCCAACTACCTCACACACAGTACCCAGGAAGCTAGAATTGGGAGTCCACCTCTACAAAGAGGCCAGTCACAAGTGCAGTCCCTCAGGGATCAGTCATTGGACCGCTCCTTTTTGGCATTTAGTTCTCAGAAGTCAAGGCCAATGTCAGTGGCCTCTGGCTGATTAAATTTGCAGATGATTGCAAATCAGGCACTGTCATTGAATCTCACACTGACAAAAATGCTCTCCAGGAGGGGCTGACACAGACAAACAACTGGTGTCAGAGTCATGGACTAAAACGAAATGCCAAGAAGTGCATAATAGTATCCTTTGGGAAGTCATCCATCCCTGGTAACTATCATATTGACAACACACTCCTTAGAGTTGAACCAGTAGTCAGGGACTTAAGGACACACATACATAGTAATCTAGCCTTTGATCATCATGTGTCTACAGTGGTGAGGAAATCATTCTGTGCTGCACAACTTATAAACAAAAAGATGGCATCTAAGTCCAAGGATGTCATTGTTCCACTTTATTTGTCATTCATCAGACCTGCCATTAAGTACAATGTCCCCTTTGGTGTGTACCTAACCAGACATATCCAACAACTGGAATGTTTACAGAGGTTCCTCACTAAAGGAATACAGGGCATAAGTAATATGTCCTATGCAGACTGCCTCAAGGCCCTATCCCTGTATTCTGTCTCCTACAGGCTTTTCATAGGTTCATAGGTTGGTACTAGGCTGTCGGCCCTAGGGCCTATACAAGCCTAGCCATAACAATTCACTGGCTATTTCTTCCCACACTATTTACTTCCCTGGACCCCTGTCTAGCAGAGTGACTGACATGATCCCCGGGGTGAATTTTCTTTCTCCCATCCAATCGTCAAGGTTCCTTTTGAAGAGGGCCAAAGAAATGTTCTGCTTGACATGTATGGGCAGTCTATTCCAGAGTCTGGGGAGTCTCTGGGTCAAGAACCTATCCCTCCAGCATGTTTTGTTTACTGTGATGACAAGGTTTAGATCCCTAGAGCGTGTGGCTCTGAGGGATTGGGATTTCTTTAAGTGTAGCATGTCCAACAGCTCTGGGTTTGACATGGCCTTGTATGTTAAGCAGAGATTGCCTATGAGTAGACGATATGCGACAGAGTATAGCTGGAGTTTTTTAAGGCGGTCAGCATAGGGCATCTGTGATTCTTTTAGTGAGGTATTTCTGTGGCCTTTCCAGTTGTTGCAGATGTCTTGAGAGGTACATATCAAATGGGGCATTGTATTCTATAATTGGTCTAATGAGGGATGGGTACAGTGGGACAATGACCTCCTTTTTTCTGGATGAAAAGCTCTTAGTGATGAGACTGAACCCTGAGGTACTCCACTTGTCACTTGTCTGGAGCTGGATTTGGAGTCGGCTACTTTTACAGTGTGGGTTCTGTCAGTAAGCCAGTTGGCAACCCATCGAGTGACGTAGGGATTAATGCCCAGCTTAGTAAGTCTATCTATGATTCTAGAGTGGGGGATGGTGTCAAAGGCCTTGGCGAGGTCCAAATAAGCTGTGTGGACTGCCTTACCCTCATCCACGACTCTGGAGACTGATTTGAAGAAGTCAATCAGGTTCAGGAGACAAGATCGGCACTTCACGAACTCAGACTGGGTGGGGTCAGTGTTTGAAGGTTGTCAATGTCTTTGTTAATTTGTCTATCATAATACATTCCATGGCCTTTCAGATCAGGCTCGTCAGACTGATGGGGCGGTAGTTCCCGGGATCCAAGGTGGATCCCCCCTTGTGGAGTGGGATAACTGTAGCTGTGCACCACTCAGTGGGCACGAAGCCTGAGGTGATGCTATGATTAAACATGACACTTAGGTGAGGTGCCAGTTCATTTTGTAGTTCATGTAGTACACAGCCTGGGATGTCATCTGGTCCCATGGATGCTGTATTCTTAGCTTTGGAGAGTGCAGTTTTTACCTGTGTGGCCGTTATTACCAGAATTTGGCAATCTTCCAGTATTGAGATGGGCCCTTTAGGGGGTGAGAGGGGGGTGAAGTTGGCACTGAATTGATCTGCCAGGATACTGGCAATATCCTTGGGATCGGTATATTTAATGCCATTTTGTTGTAGCTCAGAGCAGATCTGAGCATTGCCATTTAGACTCTTGACATAGTTATAGAATGCCTTGTGGTTGTCTTTGGAATCTTTGGCAATTTTATTTTCGTAACAAGCTTTGGAGGATTTTATGAGAGATCTCAGCTTCTTACTGAGGCTGGTAAGGGAGTTTTTTGCATCCTGTGTTTTTCTTCTTTTCTGCAACAGTTTCTTCCTTTTGTTGTAAAGTTTGTTTATGGCAGGGGACCACCAGATTGGCTTCCTTTTTTTGGAGGAGAGCATCTTGGTTCTATTTGGGATGGCACGATTTATGCATGAGTGGATGTGCTCGTACAGTGCCTTAGTGTAGGATTCAGCAGTCGAATTATCAGTTCCCGTCTGCATGGATGTCATGAAGTTTGTCACTTCTAACTTGAGTAGCATGAAGTTGGCTTTGGAGACGTTTTTTTATGGAGGTTTCCTTACTGGGGGGTGGGGGTGGGATGTGGATGTTAAGGGTGATTAGCTTTTGAGAGGAGATCTATGCCTGGCATACAGGGCATTGTCAAACCCCACTCTGATGGACCTTCTGCATATCCACAAAACAAACAATACCAGAATTACCCATTCTAAAGACTTAAACCTTGCCTGTGATATAAATAGGACCTGCTGGAGAGATATGTATATATCCCAGAGACTACCCCATCTATGGAGCAGGATCCCCATCCATGTGAAGCAGAGCTCCTCCCTAACCCAATTCAAGTGCAACTTGGGCAATTGGATGGTAACCTGATAATCCATCCTTGGTTTGGCACCTATGTCTCTAATGCAAACAGGTAACCTGTAAATGGTTAATCTCCTAGGCCCATGCTTACAATTATCAAGGGTATCAGAACTTGTCAGAGATTTGGGATACATGGCTAGGCTTAAAAAGGCCCTTGTGGTCATTAGCCTAGTAAACACCTGTGAACCTATGAGCACTGTGTCTTGCCACTGAAACCCGCTCAGTTATGCTTAAACTTGACCTTTGCATTGATAATTAAATGTATCCTGAAGCTAAAGTCACACCTGCAGAATCTCTGGCTCTGACCCTGCACTAAGCCTGGATAGGTACCCCTAGAGTAAACCATAATTCCACACTGTTTCCTACTCTTCAACTAGTTCCCTCTCATCCCTTTCTCACAACCATTTTCTCTGTGCTCTCACCCTCTCTCCATAACTACCATCCCTCCACTTTTTCCACTCACTTCATTTGTCTTACATTCACCTATAGAACCGTCTTTCCCCTCCATTTCCTCCTTCTGCCCTCTTTCAGTCATTTCTAGTCCCTTGCCTGCTTTAGTCAGTATTTAGTCTATTACACCAGCTGCTGACAAACAAAAAAAATCTTAATGCATAAAAGGATGCTGCTTTTCTGTAACTTTATATCGGTTTTATGTTTTTATTATGAACCTGAAGTATACAATGCTACTAATCTACTGAAATGTGTGCCTGTATACTGAGTTATACTAATCAGCTTCCTTTGCTCAAAACAATAATTTGCATCCATGCCTTATTTTAATATCTGCAATGACTTCATTACTACATAGACTTTTCAAAACAATATAGAATGCATATTCTACATGCTGTATAAAATTTTACAAAATGTCTTTATTCACTAGACTATGCGTACACTTGGAAAAACCTATTTTATTCTTTAGTTAATATGTATCATTTAGGGCTTTTCTCCTTGGTCCTCTGTTGAAAATGGGACTCTGTGCCCAAATGGACTTTCCTGGTCAACAAATGCAGTCAATAAATAAATAAGTAAATAAATAAAAATAAAAGATGGATAAAACTAGGTGGCCTTTGTTTTCTCATTATTGACTACATTTGTGAAACTGAGAGGGGCAGTTGAGGTACTATGTTTGGGCCTAAAGTTCTTCTGCGTATTTATGATGATTGCTTTCAGTTAAATATTCTATTACTTTTCACTAGTGAGGATACCATAGTTATAGGTCTACAATTTGAAAAATCTGTAGATACTTCACCTTTATGTAGGACTTTTATGAAATATGTTTTCCAGAGTGTGGGATGTAGCTTTCACTGAAGGGATGGTTAATAAGGCCTGATACTGGATACACTAAGGCATCTCATGCTTGTTAGGTATTCTGCCAGTCCATACATATGTAACAGACACAGATGATAACACAGATGTAAGTATATGTGGTACAAAGTAAGCTAAGAGAGATACTAAACTTCAAAAATACGATATCATGTATATCTATAGATGGGGAAGTAAAGACAGTTAAGCAGCAACAGTGATTCACTAACATCAGAGTGTATGAAATCAGAAGTTTTAGTTGCAATTCAGAGACCATGACGAGTTAAATTTAGAGGTAACTGGTGTCCTCACGTAAGCATATATTTAATTACAGACACTGCTTGTTCCTATTTTCAAAACAACTACTTAGATTTGGCCTCCCTCTGCACACATGTAGGACAGCATATTTACAGCTCTTCTGTGCTCCACCCCCTGGCACATACCTTTCAATGATATAATTAATTCATCTATGTACTGTAATACTTTTCCATGTTTTGTGTATAATTTTTTTCTGTGCTTGCTGATTTACTTCTTGTGTTATAATTAGATGTCTGTTTCCATTGTACTTGTTGAGCATGGCCTTGCTTAGGCATAGGCCACCAAGGGAGCTGCCTATGGCACCGTTTGGCCAGGGGTGCTCTTTCTGTTCTCTGTCTCTCTCTTCTCTTTTTTCTTCATAACATAAATTAGTGGGCTGTTCCAAGCAGTCGGCCTGCAAAGTGCTGCATTCTTCTTAATTTCCAGGACCTGCTTAGTCCCATCTGCAAACTATGCAATGAATCTCAGAGACTCAAGGACCTGTTAGGTTCTATGGTTCATTGTCTTGACCGTAGTGGATGAATCAGTCAGGAAGCCTGAAATGTTAGAAATCATGGTGGTTAATGGCTGGAACAGTGTCAGTGGTGCAGTGAGGACTGACTATGAAGAATCTGAAAAAAACTCTTGTGTGATGTGGTTAGTACATTTTCTGCCTTTTATTTATTTATTTGTATACCTGATAAGCAAACAGACATTCATACATCTCAGCAGTTCCTGGCTTTGTCTCATATTTTTGCCATTCTTCATAAACTTTTAAACTTTTTGGTTGTCTAGTATTCATTGAGGAAAAAGTCAGCAAATAATGTTAGACACTGGACTTTTATACTTCATCTTCAGAAAACACGTTGATGCAAACCCAGTTGCTTTATTAACATCTTGTCTCATGCTATTTTCAGCTTTGTCCCTGCTTCCTGAGCAAAGAATTTTAGAACTGTGGCCTTTACTGTCCCTGACTTTGCATCTCCTTGTAAAATGTATGGTTTTCTGTTATATCAAGGACTGCTGTCACTGAATAATGACAGACATTTGAGTTTCAGACTTTGTGTCTCTCAGAAAATGTGAGATAATAAAATACTTGTTATTCTCTCAACTTTCTATGTATGTTTTGTGGCTAAGAGGTTGACAGTTGCAGAATGTATTGCTCTTTGGTCTTTACTTCATTTATTAGTAGCTAGAATTGCTGGAGCTGTCTGTAGAGGAAAATGACTATCTGCTGTTTGTTTGTTATTTTGGGTTTGCAGGACTAATATGTGATTTGTGTGAAGCAACTTGAAATATTTTAATGGGTGGTTAGAATTTGTGTGGATCATACCTGAAATTCATTACATGGCCATCACATTTTTATTACACTCAAGTATGAACTGTACACATATGTGTTTATAAGTGCTGGGTGGGGGGCTGTCTGTGGATAAAAGTAATTGATCCTCTTGTCTTTTACTCCATTTACACAGTCACAAAAATAGCGTTGTATCACTGGTGTGCATTTCTGTCATGAGATTTGTTCCTTTACATGGGTCTGAGCCAAGTTCCCCACCAAAAGAAAAAATACAGAGTGATTTTAATGCTTTCTGACATTATTATTATTATTATTGTCATTATTATTATTATTTAAGTATTTATTTTAACCACAATCAGAGATATATGGTGTACACAGCTATTTAAGTGGCTGCAATTGATGGGCACTAAGGGTAAAAGTGAGTTACCCTGCTGTTTTTGATCACTGTTAAACAATAGCCACTGTTCTGGCATGGTTATGATTAGCATGCTGTTGCAGTCAGTAAAGTCACTGTAATTGATGGGTACAGAGGTAGTCCGTGGGTAAAAGTTACTTATACCTGCTTTGTTTGATCACTGTTAAACAGCCACTGAACTGACTTGGCAGATGTAGTGTCACACAATGTACTGTAGTTACTCAAATCAATGTAAAGTTAGTATTACTATGGGTTATGCATGTCTGTGGGTATATGTGTGTGGGTTGTAGTGTATTTAAGGGTAATAAACTGGCTATAATTCCTTTCACTTTCCATCACAAACATCAGCACTGCACATGGTAAGTGACTTTTCTTCATTGTCTGGCAGGGGCAGAATGTGTATGAAAGCAAATAGGGTGGTGCAGTTAGTAATGTTGTCATTGCAAACTGCTGGACACTGGTTGAGGTGTTGGCTCTGGCTTCTTCTGTGTGGACTCTGTGTGTCATCTTTGTCTCTATGTGGGTTTATCTTTGTTTTTTGGTTTCTTCTACCACCCCAAAGACATGTTGTAGATGAATTGTCATTCCTTCAGTTTGCCTGTAGGCAAACATGTAGCATGTCTGTATATGTTTGTGCATCTTGTGATATTCCTTGCTTGTTGGGCATGCTATCAGTATGCGTGGTGAAAACTCATTGCTTCTGATACAATGGTGTGTGTGTGTGTGTGTGTGTGTGTGTGTGTGTGTGTGTGTGTGTGTGTGTGTGCGCGCGTGTGTGTGTGTGTGCGTGTGTGTGCGTGTGTGTGTGTGTGTGTGTGTGTGTGTGTGTGTGTGTGTGTGTGTGTGTGTGTGTGTGTGTGTGTGTGTGTGTGTGTGTGTGTGTGTGTGTGTAAAAAAATGGTACAAATAATTTTCACCAGTGGGCACACACTATATTGCCATGCACTTGCATAACTTATGAAACTCTTCTGGGTAGCATTACCTTTTTGAAGTAAATGTAATCAACCTCAGCCAAGTATGAGATGCACTATAACACTTTATGGATGCCATGTGGCAAAGAAGGAGCTGAATATTGACAACCATCTCTGTGAAGAAGCATGTGACTTCCTTACATTGGAATGAAGAAATACATCTAAGGGAAATACAATAAACTGTGCTGCATAACCAGTCCACCACACAAAAGATCATAGCTGGACAAGTTTCCATGGTAGAAATCTCAACTGATAAAAATGTATTATAATATGACATTTATATACTGTATGCAGCATTCTCCAATCAAGTTAGGTTTGTCCTTGAACAGGTGCATCTTTGATCATTTGCACTCTTTTCTTTGCCCTAGTGTCAGCATTGCACAGAACTCATGGTCAAATTATGCCTCATGGTTTGGGTAGGTTTTGGATGTACATGTACTACAGAATCAAGGACATTTATTATAGCCCTATTATAAGCTTCAGCTTGGGTGCCTGGTTCATCAGCTCTAACCCTCTATTGGTCCATTACATGAATGAAGGTGCAACATTCAATATGTTGAAGGTCTCTACATTGGCCCAACTCAGTACTGGGTAGCCCTGTTAGTGGGAACCTGAGACAGAAGTGAATTAAATTATGATTAGAGCATGAAACGTGTTCCACCATTAAGTCAATATCTTCAGAAAATTCTCCAAGATCATGTATAAAGTGTACAATTTTATATGTAACAGTGATAACTATCCATGTAAATTCAACCTCACTAAAATATTAAGGAGTTCCATGGGGAGTTCAATAGCCTTGTCATAAAACCAGGCATTAACATCACCCATAAGTATCCATCTTGGATGTTCATGTACTATTCCAGGAGAGGAGGGCTGAAAAATCAATGATCGAGATCGAGCCTGGTTTGCATGGAAAGCCAGCCTTTCTGATCCAGCAAAGTATGTGATAATTTTTAAACTAATGAAAGATGCAAGCATTGCTACTAATTTTGTAAATGTATCTTTCCTTAGGCACAGTCAGGAACAGTGACCAGGAAATCCCAGAATATTCTGGCAAACTATTAACAAAGTCAGCACAAACTATTTCCCAAAGAGCACAGTAAAAAGTCATGGGCAACTTAAATGATCTTAGAGTTCAAATTTCTTCCTAACCGACATTGACAGGTTAAGTCATTTAGGATCTATTTCAAAACATCAAATCACCATGTTGTCGAACCACCATTGATCAAGATGACATTACTGAATTCTCATTACATTGAGTGATGACAACTTCAAATTCCACATCATCAGAAATCATGCAGTAGCACACATGACACTGTGATCCTGTAGTGTAAAATGCATTAGAGAATAAATAGAACACTGACCGTGATTTCCAATGATTTGTACTTTGATGCTGTCACTCAATGTAGTGAGAATTTGGCGATGTTGTCTCAATGAATGGTGGTTTGACAAAATGATGATCAGATGTTTTGAAATATATCAGTCATTTACTATACATTCCCTCCACCATAAATTCCTCAGCAGTATGTAGACTATCTACTGTTTAAACGCATTACAATAAAAAAATCACTCGAAAACTTGCTAACTAGTTTATATCACAGCTGTAATCCACACTTCCATCGCCTTAATCCTAGGCTGCTGGACATTGTCTAATTTATTCTATCAGGAAAATTCACTCTCATTTTCATCCTCGCTCTAAGATCTAAAATTGTTACGCCGATCTTTAATCATTGTCTTATAATACCCCTCTCTAAAATATCTTACCTTACCTAGGTTAATGAATATAGACCTGGAGTAAATGTTTGTCCAGTGGCAAAAATCATTGAGAAGCTACCAAATATTGGAATATATTACCAGATGTGATAAACTTACCAAAAGAGAATGTGGTTTCAGATCCAAATACAGTTTCATCACTCTAGTAAACAAACTAACTGGCCAACTCTATCATAATATGGAAAAAGGTGTACAGATGGGAGCACTATTTTTATACCTTAAAATGGGCATTTGAAAATGCACAATCACAATTTGCTTATAAATACGCTAAATAACATCGGATTTACTGCTGAGGTATTACTGTATTTTGACAGCTACCTGTCTCACAAAATTTAACAGTCCATACAGATAATAAAAACCCAGACCTTGGCACTCCATCATAAGGTGTACCACAGGTATATGGTCTTGAACTGCGTATGTTTTCACTTTTTCTCAATGACTTGCTATCATATCTACCCATCACAAATTGTATATTATATGCTGATGAGTTAGTATTGCTGAAAGTCCAGTAAAATCTGAATCAGCTCCACTCAGAGCTACTAAACAATTTCTATACTGTCTGAAGCTGGGTATGTAGGAACAGACAATTAAAATGCTAACAAATCTCCTGTGTGAAGTTTGGGTCACATAAAAAACTAAAACAAACTCCAGTTAAAAAAACGAAGCTCTTGAAAACACTGTAAATTCCAGAATAGTGATTTATTAAACAGATTGAGCGCTTTCATCCAGCTAATTCACAAACTTCTTCAGAATCAGTTATACAATTCAACCATACCTTTTTTATCCGTCATTAAAAAAAATCACATGACTTTATACACCAGTACAATAATGCAATTAATTCAACTAACATAGCATAAAAATATGCTTATTTTAAACCTAAAAAAATTTTTAAATTTCTTCCAAAATATAAAAACAAAATAGCAAAAAAACTATTATAGTTTTATACTTTATACAACAAAAGCCTTAAAATGCTAACTAATGAAATCTGTTCATTGAGACCTGATGGCACACACACATTTAATATAAGTTGCCACAAAGCCTGTTTATGTTCTATCAAATCAACCCATTGTCCACCTTCCAAGCTCATAACTACTGTATCCATTCCAAAAATAAAAAAAAACATGCTCAGGGTATTTTTCCAAATGCTTATACAATTATTAGTCTGTTTCTTCTTAATATCTAACGTGTTCATAAATACTTTCTTTAAATCTACGCTGGGTCTTCCCAACATAGAAACTGTCACATTCTTTACACTTTGCTAAGTATATAATTCCAACAGAATTACATGTACAATAAAAAGCAGTACATACTAGCTGGTTGCTAACCTTAACCTTAGCAGTCTCCAGTATATATTTACACTGGTTACACCACCCACATTTAAATGTACCTAACCTTTTATTAGATCATACATTTAGTTGAACATCATTTTCCAATAAATATTTAAGGACCTACCTTTTTTATACACTATTTTAGGTATTTCTCCCAAAAGATCCATTAAACCATCAAAACATTGAAACAATTTCCAATTCTTCTCTAAGATCCTATAAATAAACTCATGTTCCAGTGTAAAGGTAGTAATAAATGAACACATACATTCACCCTTAGGCTGTGTTTGCATATCCTTGGTAAACTTAGCTTCTCTGGCTTTAAGAAATGGTGTTAGCTCACCACTATACCTTTTCCGCGTAACCTCCGAATATACATATCTCACCAAATCCACTGGATGCCCTCTAGTCCAAAACATTTCTGACAACTTCCTACCTTCTAACTCAAATGTCATGCTACCTGATATCATTCTTGTTAATCGAACAAACTGGCCCTTAACAATACTTCTTTTTTGGTGTTGTGGATGGCAGCTAGTATAATGTAGTAACCCATTAGAATAGGTGGGCTTCCTATAAGATACCACTAACAATAGCTTCTTTGGCGATATCCTTACAAACTAATACATCCAAATAACTAATGCTGTTACAATTATATTTGTAAGTGAATTTCAGAAAAGGTGTTGTGGAATTTAAATAACCCACAAACCCCTGTACCTCCAATTAATTTGCTTCTTTGTCTGAGGAAGGCGAGATACTTATTTTGCTGAAAGCGTATATTCTATATACAATTTTAAATTGAACGCTAACGTTTTAACAGTATAATAAATACTTGGATTTTTCAACATACAGAAGAAGTTCTCTTATTGTTCCTGGTCCGTTTTAACAGTCCTTTGCTTGTTTGTTTGGTGAAGTGGTTCGTAGTAATTTGCTTCCCAAGCTATAAAGATGTTGTCCAAAAAAACGTGCATATAGCTACAATGGGACAGGCTTGAACACATTAAATGCATGTTCTTTTTCCCATTGTAACATCATGATGTCAGCAAATATGGGGGCACAGGAGGCCCCCATAGCCACACCTTTCTTCTGTTGGTAATGCTGACCATCTATATGCACAAAATTATAATGCAGCACCATTTCTAACAGGATATCCAAAACATTTATTCCATTGTTATCAAAAACACCTGCTTCGACTAAAAAATCATGAAACATTTCCATACCCTGGGCATGTGGTATTACATTGAACAAATTTACAACATCCACCCTTTAAAAAGACAAATGTTCTGTATATTTCACTGCTCTTAGAATTGGTGCTGCATTTTATATATATATATATATATATATATATATATATATATATATATATATATATATATATTAATTATATTATTGAGTGTTGGAAACCTGAAATTCTATAATCTACATTTTTCCAGGGGACAAGAGCACTACAGTGGGAAAAAGGATAAATTCCCTGATCTGTACTCTACCGTAATCTACATAGACATAATTTATTGGGGAATTTACCATTTTCCCCACTGTAGTGTGATCTTGGAGTTTATATATCTAATTTGTTGGTGGTGTGGGGTGGAGGAGTGCAGGTGGGCTTACCCCCCTGCTAAAATGAGGATTTTTTTTACATTCAAGTTTTCAAAAACTCAAGCTCTCCTGTTGGCAAGTACTCTAACTCCCACTGCCTCCTTTCCTGTAAAGTTAGCAAAGGCTAACTATCCCTCTCTGAACTCTTAACCTGACCCTAAAAGCTCTCACCCATTCCTTAAAAATAAAATCCTGATCAGTCTGTAAAGCTAAAATCCTCCTTCCCTTTCTAACTCTAATCTCCTCATCACTCCCTAATCCTAAAATCCCACTCCCTTCCCTAGGAATAACTATCTGCTGCCTTCCAATTGCACCCTTAATATAAAATTCCCTTCCTTAACCATAATCACCTCATCTCCTCCAAACCAAACCTTCTAATACCCTCCATTAATCTAAAATCCTGTTCCCTCTGTGATGCCCGTGCACTGACCCAGTAATGAAGGAGCCTCAATCCTCACCACTAGCACGAGTAAGGGGTGTCCACAATGGGAGGATAACAAGTACACACACAGTAAAGTACAATTTCCCTTAAGAGCACACATCGATCACAGTCAGTCTGGGTCTGGTTTCTCCCTTCCAGATCCCCAATAAGACCCCCCACTGGCACAGCTATAGGGTTCAGATCTCAGCCGAGTAGTCAAGCCAAAACCTCCAGTACCCTCTCTTTCCAACCAGTGCTTCATGTCCCTGCCCAAGCAGCTGACACAGACACACACTTTGAGATTTGAGTTATATACAAACACACAGATACTCCTGGGGAAGGCCGGCACAGGTTCGTCAGCTATGCCCCCTTCTGCCCAGACTATACAGTAATAATCCCTGCCACCAACTACTCTTATCAGCAACTCTAAAGGACCTTACCAAAGGGTGCCCAATTCTACTGTGCAATGTTACTGTTATCCAATTGGTAAGTGTTACTGAGACTTGAAGGCTATTTAGGAGTGGCCTATACAGTATCACCAAATACATGCAAGTACTGTAAGAGCTTAAAATATCTCTACACAAAACAGCCACAGTTAAAAGGTTTAAAAATATTTAATAATAAATAATAAAAACACAAGACAATACTCATTAATTCAACATAGTGATGATAGAGAGTTCAGAAATCACAAGAATTACTTTAAAACAATAATGCAGAACAATCTGACATAAATATAGAAAATAGCTAGAATAATCTTACTATTTCCATCTATTTCTAAGAGAAATCACTTTTCTAAATATCTTACCTACAGAGCAAGGTACAGTGCTGGTGAGTTGATGTTTACAGGTCTAGAAGAAGATACAAAATGCAATACTTTCTTTCTGAGATAGCCCTTAAATTGATAATACATATTACTGCTGAGTCATTTGAGATTACATCATTCTTGTCACTTCTCTGATTTAGTTCCTAGGCTAACAGAACTCAAAATGTACTATTTCTTTTTGATCTGCAAGGAAGCCACAGCAATAAAAGACACTTTACATGTGAAACCTAATAATTATCTCTGTCTCATGACAATAGAAAGAATTTCCAGTTGCAGACAGCCTGTCTCCAAGCTTGAGATCACACACAGTTATAAAATTCTTTACTTATCAGCTTTCTTCCAGCACGGTACACTGTGTTTACATTTTTGAAGCTTAGCATATAACACAATTTTTGTACATTTGTGAAACCAGCCAGTGGATCATATGAATATTTACAGTGGCATAGAATTATTTACAAAATTCTATCTGGCTGGACTGGCAGCCCCTCAGTTTTTCACACCCCCGCCGAGAATGCAAGCTAGTTATTTAAGTGTCCCTTGAAAAATGTTGCTTGAAAGGGTTGAGTCTTTATGGGTATACCTTACCCCATTCTCTGTCTTGAGAGCCCATCTGTGTTGGCATTGCTAATTCCACTGTGATGCTGCACTATATCATATGCTTGCAACCCTCGGCTCCACCTTAGCAACTTGGTATTTTGCTTGCTGGCTCAATGTAACAATGTTAGGGGATTGTGATCTGTAACTACAGTGAATTTCCTTCCATACAGATAAGGCTGAAGTTTCTGCAGTGCCCACACTATGGCTAGACATTCTTTTCTACAGCTGCATAGCATTTCTCCCTGGGTTAGAGCCAAGACTGAGATAAACTACTGGGTGCTCTTCTCCCTCTGAAGAAATCTGGCTAAGAACAGCACCCACCCATTTGGTTTGAAGCATCCACCTGCACAACAAATTCGTTGCTGTAATCAGGACTGGCTAAAACAGGAGGTCCTCTCAAAGCTTCTTTAAGCTTCTGGAATGCCTGCTCACATGCTGTGGTCCACACTACCTTATCTGGCCTGTTTTTCCTTCTCAGGTCTGTGAGGGGAGCAGCTATGGTACTATAACTGTTGACAAACTTTCTGTATTACGCTGCTGTCCCTAAGAATGCCCTCACCTGCTTTTTGCTAACAGTTGCAGGCCATGCCTGAATGGCTTCCACTTTGGCAGGTTCTGGCCTGATCTTACCACTCCCCACTCTGTCCCAGGTAGAGGACCTCTGCCATACCCACCTGGCATTTCCTGGCTTAATGGTCAACCCTGCCCTCTGTAGTCTGCCCAGCACTTACCTGACATGCTGAATGTTCTCTTGCCAGGAATGGCTGTAGATGGCAATATCATCTAGGTAAGCAAGGGCTAACCCTCCTGCTCCTGCTAGGATATGATCTACCAGCCTCTGGATAGTTGCTGGGGAATGTTTCATCCCAAAGGGCATCTTTGTGAACTCATACAAGCCAAAAGGAGTCACAAATGCTGACCTCTCTCTAGCACTAGGAGTCAAGGGCATGTGCCAGTAACCCTTGGTAAGATCAATGGTGGTAAGATACTTAGCCCTACTCAGCTGCTCTAGGGCTTCATTTGTCCTAGGCATGGGGTAAGCATCTGACACTGTGTGACTAATTTCCTGTAGTCTGCACAGAACCCAGTGCTGCCATCCTTCTTTGGCACCAGCACCACGGGGGAGGCCCGGAGACTGTTGGACTCTTGAATTACCCCTAGTTTTAACATTTCCTGTATCTCCCCCCTCAGAGTCTGTTTGACTCTCTCAGGCACCCTATAAGGGGCCTGCCTAATAGGCCTCTGGGGTTCTGTATCCACCTGGTACTGTACCAGGTAGATACACCCTGGTTTCCCAGTGAACATATCCCCAAACTCCCATAACACTGCTCTGATTTTTCTAACCTGGGTAGGAGATAGCTGCTGGGACATTGCTACCCATTCCACTAAGGTGTCAGTCCGAGCCTCACTGAGATCAGTCACCAGATCTCCCTCCAACTCCTGCAATCCACTGCAAATACTCAGCACAAGGGACTCCCTATCATGGTAAGGTTTCATCATATTAACATGGTACAATTTTTGCTCCTGCGTCCTGCCTAGCAGTTTCACCATGTAGGTAACATCACTGACCTTCCTTACCACCTTGTAGGGTCGCTGCCAGACTGTATGCAGCTTGTTGTGTCTGACAGGAATGAAAACCATTACTTGCTGCCCTACAGTATACTCTCTAGCTCGAGCATTCCTGTCATACCAGACCTTTTTCTGCTGTTGGTCTTCTGCCAGGTTCTCTAGGCTAAGCGCACAAGTTAAAAGTATAAACTGCACGTAGACTTACAGAGCAGAAACTTTAATAAAACAACAAAAAAGCAAAGGTAAGTGCTTTCACGACTCACAGGTCGAAGAAGCGACCTGTGAGTCGTGAAAGCGCTTACCTTTGCCTTTTTGTTGTTTTATTAAAGTTTCTGCTCTGTACGTCTACGTTCAGTTTATACTTTTACCTTTGCACATTTTTTTGCTGCACTTGACTGTACTCTGGATTTGTTTTTTTGATTCTTAAGCGCATGAGTTCCCTGAACCTTGCCCTGAGATTTAGGACGTATGCCACAACAGACTCCTTGTGAGATTCACACTGACCCTCCCACTCATCTCAAATAAAATCTAATGGCCCCCTCACCCTATGCCCATACAGCAACTCAAAGGGTGAAAAAACTGTGGATTCCTGGGATCCTCTCTGTAAGCAAATAACAGATGGGGCAAATATTTGTCCCACTCCCTCTTAAACTGGTCTGCAGATGCCCATAGCATGGACTTGATTGTAGAGTTTAATCTCTCAACAAGACCATTATTCTGGGCATGGTAGGGGTGGTTTTTAGCTGCTTCACCCCACAGTACTTCCACAGACAAGCCAGCAGGTCTGACATGAAATTGGCACCTCTGTCAGTTAGTATTTCTTTTGGGAAACCTACCCGGCTGAAAATCTCTAACAAAGCATTTGCCACTATTTCTGCCTCAATGGAGGACAAAGCCACTGCCTCAGGGCATCTTGTAGCATAATCTACTACCACTAGGATATACTTTTTCCCTGTGGAATTTGGGGTATTCAGAGGCCTCACAATATCCATAGCTACCCTCTGAAATGGCTCCTCATTCACAGGCAAAGGCATCAAAGCAGCTTTCACCTGGTCTCCTGCCTTGCCTACCTTTTGGCACTGCTCACAGGTCTTGCAGTACCCTGTTACATCTCTGGAAATCCCAGGCCAATAAATGTTCTGCATAATATGTATTTTCATACATTTTATGCCCATATGACCTGCAAAGGGAATATCATGGGCTATGGCTAGAAGCGCCAGATGGTAGGCTCTAGGTACTACCAAATGCTATAGTCTCTCACCTTCTAGCCCTCCTTCAGGGGACCACTCTCTACACAGTAACCCTTTGTACCAGTATACAGATTCCCTCTTCCTGTGAGATTCAGGTGCTTCACTAGCTGCCTGCCTCAGGCCTTGTAATGTATGGTCTGAGAGCTGAGCCTGTCTCAGCTCTCTCTTTGCAACCCTTCCCAGCTCCCCTCCCACAGGAAGTCTGGCATCCTCTGACAGTGGTGCTTCACTGTCAGCCTGGGTACTACTACTCACCTCTGCCCTTGCAGTCTCTCTGTCGAAGGGAACATTATAAGTACTCACAAGCAGCTGTGGCTCACCTTCAGTCTCACTACTACAGGGTAGCCCCCTCCCTGAAATAGCCATCTCACCAGGAAGTGTGCAGTTTGTCTGGGTCTCCCCCAGGCTACCAGACCCACATGCTTAGCTCCAAGCCTGACTGTGTGTAACTGCAGGATGGTAGTTTGGAACCCCTGTTGTCTCAAGACAACCTACTATTGGCATTTTCTCATTCCCACTTACTGGCTCTCTCCCCTTTTGTACTCCACCTTGCCTCCATGGACATCTATATGTCACATGGCCCCACTTGCTACATTCAAAACATTTAACCCTAGGTCTTGGACATGTACCTCGACTAGTGGCTTCCCTTGTTACTGACAGATTCTGTTGGCACAGTCTGGGCTGCCCACCATGGGTTCTCTTAGACCCATGAGCAGCACCAGGAAAGTGCTAAAGGCTTGTTCCCTCACCAAAAGGTCTGCCAGCCCTTCAAAAGTAATGACCTGATCATATCCACTCACCCACTTATGAAGATAAGTGCTCAGTTCAGCAAAATATTCACACAAACTTCCATTTGTCTTGTGTCTATGCTCATGAAATATTTTCCTATAGGCTTCAGGTGTTAGCTTAAACATTTCTAGCAAACAGTTCTTTACAACTTTGCAGTTTAAAAAGTCAATATCAGACAGTTTGGAAAGTATATTTGCAGCTTTACCTGGGAGTAAGGGAGTCAGGAATCATACCCAGAGCCCTTGGTCAACATTATACTGTTTACATACCTTCTCAAACATATGAATGAAACTATCAAAACTATCTCCATTTGTAAACTGTGGAAGAAATTTACTGACCTTTGTTGCTTCTGGGGTTCAGTTACTCCATTCCCCATTACCTCTATGACTCTGGTGAAGAGTCAGCATCTCCTTTTTATGTTGCCTCTGCCTCTTCTTCTCCTCAGCTTCCAGGCGTATCAGTTTCTCATTTTCCTCTGTCTTTAGATGTCTCAGTCTCTCTGTTGCTTCCATCTCCAAATGCTTGACCTCCAACTCAAGTCTCTTTAGCTGCAGATGCATTTTTAAGTCCTCAGTAGAAAGGTTGAGCTGTCCATCCTCTGAGTGTTGTACATCTCCGCGGCCAGTCTGATCATCGTCCTGGTTGGTATTCTCTGATGCAGCTGTGACCAAAGCTACAATCATGTATGTCTAAGTCAGGTTTCCATGCACCAGTCCTTTAGAGTAACACATCTCAGCCAACTGGTTCATTGTCAGCTTGCCATACTCCTCTGCTGACTTGCTTGCCTGCTCTCCCTGACTAACTAAGCTAACAAAAGAAATAAAACAGTTGTGATATGAACTCTGAATGTTCACTGTGTGGCTGATTTAAAGTACAAAAACACCTTCAATGATCACTGTACACAAGCTGCAGGAACTCAATATCCACACCACTACAAACCAATTAATATATGATGTGGCTATCTCACCACTATCAACCAATTAATATCTGGTGTGGATATCCCACCACTGCCAAACAATATGTGATGCCCATGCACTGGCCCAGTAATCAAGCAGCCTCAATCATCACCACTAGCACCAGTGAGGGGTGTCCATATTGGGAGGAAAACAAGTACACACACAGTAAATTACAATTTCCCTTAAGAGCACTCAGAGATCACAATCAGTCTGGGGCTGGTTTCTCCCTTCCTCTCCAGATCCCCAATAAGACTTCCCAGTGGCACAGCTATAGGGGTCAGATCACAGCTGAGTAGTCAAGCCATAACCTTCAGTACCCTCTCTGTCTAACCAGTGCTTTGTGTCCCTGCCCAAGTAGCTGACACACACACATTGAGATTTGAGTTATATACAAACACACAGACACTCCTGGGAAAGGCTGGTACAGGTTTTCCAGCTATGCCCCCTTCTGCCTAGATTATACTGTAGTAATCACTGCCACCAACTACTCTTATCAGCTACTCTAAAGGCCCTTACCAAAGGGTACCCATTTCTACTGTGCAATGTTACTGTTATCCAATTTGTAAGTGTGACTGAGACTTGAAGGCTATTTAGAAGTGGCTTATACAGTATCACCAAATACATGCAAGTACCATAAGAGGTTAAAATATCTCTACACAAAACAGCCACAGTTAAAAGGTTTAAAAATATTTCATAATAAATAATAAAAACACAAGACAATACTCATTAATTCAACACAATGACAATAGAGAGTTCAGAAATCACAGGAAATACTTTAAAACAACAATGTAGGACAGTCTGACATAAATATAGAAAACAGCTAGACTAATCTTACTATTTCTATCTATTTCTAAGAGAAATCACCGTAATAAACATGTTACAGAGTAAGGCACAGTGCTGGCAAGTTGATGTTTACAGGTCTAGAAGAAGATACAAAATGAAATACTTTCTTTCTGAGATAGCCCTTAAATTGATAATACACATTGCTGCTGAGTCATTTGAGATTACATCATTCTTGTTACTTCTCTGATTTAGTTCCCAGGCTAACAGAACTCAGAATTTACCATTTATTTTTAATTTGCACCTGCCAGGAAGCCACAGCAATAAAAGACACTTTACATGTCAAACATAGTAATTATCTCTGTCTTAGGACAATAGAAAGAATTTCCAGCTGCAGACATCTTGTCTCCAAGCTTGAGATCACACACAGTTGTAAAATTCTTTACTTATCAGCTTTCTTCCAGCAGGGTGCACTGTGGTTACATCGTTGAAGCTTAGCACATAACACAGTTCTCTTACATTTGTGAAACCAGCCTGTGGATCATATTAATATTTGCAATGACATATAATTATTTACAAAATTCTATCTGGCTGGGCTGGCAGCCCCTCAGTTTTTCACACCCTCCTTAAACATAATCTCCCATTCACTCCCTAAACCTAAACTACTCCTCTCCCCTCCCTAACCTAAACCTTCCAATCCCCTCCATTAACCTCAACTGAACCTCCCTAAATGTAATGTCCCCCACTCTGTTTACCTTCCCCACATTCCTGTTCTGCAGCAGGTACTTGATTGCACCCAACCATTGTTGCAGCTCTGTCTCTAAATTCATGTTAAAGCTTAAGCATCTGTTCAGTCAGCTGGGCAGTTAAGGTTACAGCCCTGTATGTGAGTCTGGAATTTAAGCAGCTGAGGCTTCAGCAGCTATAATATTCTCATGAATCAAACTTAGCTTGCATTTTACATTCCCACATTAATGTTACGGTGAGAATATGTAAAAAGCCTAAACTTCTTTATTCTTGCTCATCATCACAGAATTTGCATGTGCACTAGTCCTTGTTTAATTACTGCCTCTATATATCCAACATGAAAGTCTATATGGTTGAAGATAGGTATAGCAATATGCTCTTTTAGGAGAGACCTGCTACAGCCACTTTAGTACCCATAACTAATCCTGTAGCTACTCATGGGGAAGGTGCAACCTTCATTTCCTTTTTAACATTGGTTCTCCTTGTTCACATGATATGCATATTGACAAAAATCTTCCTGAGGTTTTGCAAAGATATTTCAAAGTTTTCATAAAGTACTCAGCATAGCAACTGAAGTTACTGGACATTCTAAATATTAAAGGTGCTGGTTACTTTCGCACATGCCACTGAATTACTCATGCAAGCTGCATAACATTTACTTACGCAGTTATAACAATGCAGACTTACTATGTTAACTTCAAATTAGACTTAATTATTAAGTGTCATTATCATATAGAAAAATAGAATAATATGCAAATGCACTTCCATGCCTAAACAAACATGTTTTATACTTTCAGATTGCATAGTCATATCTTTTGAATATTACAAATCTCATTAATTTTGCAGTTCTGATGCAATGATTGAGAAGTGCAAACAGTGCTCACCCCTCCCCCATCCGCCATCACTGCTAAGTTTCAAGAGTTCATATACTGAGAGTAGAAACCACTTTGAGCATTTCCTTCATGCTTTTCAGTCTGATGTGAGTTTTTTTTCATTCTTGAAATGTGATTGGTCAGAGTTAAGTCTTTCTGATAAGCAGAGGCTATGCGTTTGGGGTGGTTCTAAGTATGTTACTTATATTACTGTCCTTCCAGTGTGGTATAGCATTTCTGAAAAAAAGAAGCTCGGATATAAATATTAAAAAAAATACTTCTTATGAATAAACTGATACTATGAAAACAGAAGTGGGTAATTGAACAGTAACTGAACAGTACAGTTTTAAAGGTATGTTAATTAAAGATTATTCTGTGAATATCTTTGGAATTAATGATTGAAATTAATTATTTTACTGCTCCAGTTTGTATTTTAATGCACATTCTGTCTCTTACATTAAAAAGGAAGTGGTACGTTCAACGTTACAACTAGAATGATACTTATTGTGTATCAGGATGAAGTGTCTTTTATTTACACATGCTCTGTAAAAAGTTATTTTGGTTTCAGTGCCAAACAGTGCCTTTAGTATAGTTCAATAATAAATCATACAGATAAATGTGTTTATCTACAAAGATAATTTGTTCTGTTATCTTGTTCACATTTGTAGATATCACTTTTCTGCCTCATTCTCTTCTTTATATCAGTTATATACATATTCTTTCCTTCGTAAACATTACATCTCATTCTTTCTTCATCACATGATTTCTCTTTATACTGGTTCTGAAAACACTGCAGGCTGTAATGGATTAAGGGATATGAACTGCTTAAATAATAATTTGTTGAAGAAGGCACTATAAAAGGAAAGGAAACAAGGCTGTTTAGTGCATGATTTCAGACGTGAATGGCTTAATGGTTTAATAATACTGGAAAAGAAAAATATACACATGTTCTGGTTATGCTTAGCTCTTATTCCTAACTCTAATGCAAACCAGTGATACTCACTGTTAGATGAAGTTGCTCGCCTTTCATTGTTTTCATTTAATTACACCAAAATGATATATTATGTATTTACGTTTTTTCCCTTACATTATAGTTAAGCTATCAATTTTCAGGTTCTTTCTTTTTTCATATCACTGCAATACTCATGAAATATATATGCAGTAATATAGCTAAGTGGTGTTCTGGAGATTTATATGAGTGATAGTATGAATGGATATGTGTGTATGCAAACATTTATTTACCTATATATATATATATATATATATATATATATATATATATATATATATATGTATATATATATATATATATATATATATATATATATATATATATGACAGCAGACATTTATTTACATATATATATATATATATATATATATATATGTAGAAGGAGAGAAAGAAGAAACAAACAAGTGAGCCCAAAGCACAAACGCCATTTATATGTATACAAATTAACATTTATTTATTCTTTCTCAGTTTCTGTTTTGTCCAAAGCAGGCTTGCTGGGGACCTGAAGCATATCCCAGTACTCAGTGAGTATTAGGCTGATAAACTAATCCTAAACAGGGTGCAAGTGTTCTACAAAACAGCAGGACATACACACACACACACACACACACACACACACACACACACACACACACACACACACACACACACACACACACACACACACGTATATCTGTACATTTCAAGGTCTGACAAGCTGCTGTTTGAAAATTTGTTAGGAACCCATATACACACACACACACACACACACACACACACACACACACACACACACACACACACACATATATATATATATGTAATGTCTATAGATATGTCTATATAAATGTGTGTGTGTATGTATACATTGTGTACATGTGTGTATATATATATATATATATATATATATGTATATATATATATATATATATATATATATATATATATATATGTTTATATATACATATACACACACACATTATATTATATTATATTAAAGTAAAGAGAGAGATAATTAAACTAATGAAATTGATTTCAAAAATCTGTAACTGAATCTAGTATAGCAGTTTCTAGCAAAATGGACGTTTTAATACATTTGTGAACTTTTTGTTGAATTACTATGTGGTAACAGCATGCTGCTACAATATATTCTTTCAGCCGCAGGAGAAAACATATCACACCTTTCAAACAGGAAAGACTTGAGTCTCATGTTGCATTCCAAAGCAACTGAATGTTGAGCAAAATTGTACTGATATAGGTTCATAGGTTCATAGGTAGATACTAGGCTATCTGCCCGAAGGCATTTATAAGCCTAGCCGGAATGTGCTGGCTTTCGCCGCCCCCTTAGATTAGTTCCCTGTGCCTCTGTCCAGCAGAGCCATTGAAGTGATCCCCGGGGTAAACTTTATGTTTCCCATCCACTCAACAAGGTTTCTCTTGAAGAGGGTTAGCGAGGAGCTCTGCCTAATGTAGATTGGAATCTTGTTCCAGAGCATGGGAAGTCTCTGGGACAGGAATCTATCCCTCCAGCACATCCTATTTATTGTTGTGGTGAGGTTTAGATCCCTGGAGCGTGTGGCTCAAGGGGATATGGTTTTCTTTAGGTGGAGCATGTCCATCAATTCTGGACTGGACACGGCCTTGTATGTCAGGCAGAGATCACCTCTGAGCAGGCGGTATGCAACCGAGTACAGCTGGAGTTTCTTCAGTCGAACTGCATAGTGCATCTGCTTGAGGCCAGTGATCCTCTTGGTGAGGTGCTTCTGTGGCCTTTCCAGTTGTTGCAGGTGTCTTGTAAGGTACATCCCAAATGGGGCATTGTATTCTATGATGGGTCTGATGAGTGATGCATAGAGGGACCCAATGACCTCTTTTGATCTGGATGCAAACCCTTTTGTGATTAGGTGGGCCACATAGAAGGATTTTGTAATCACTTTGGCAATGTGATTATCAAAGGAGAGCTTACTATCTACTTGAGTCCCCAGATCCCTTATTACATCTTCCATATTTAGGGGGCTACCACCTATGTGGTAATTTGTGGGTACTTTGTTTTTTCCAAAGGGGATGACTATGCACTTTTTGGCATTTAGCTTGAGGCCATGGTTTTGACACCAGGTATCTGTCTCAGTGAGACCCTTTTGGAGGATGTCTGTGCCAGCCAGAGAGTCAGTTATAGCCCCAAGTTTGCAGTCATCTGCGAACTTGGTCAGCCATAGTTCTCCTGTGCTTGCCTGTAGCTCTGGGAAGTATATGCTGAACAGGAGGGGTCCTAGGACTGAGCCCTGGGGAATGCCACTTGTAACTGGTTTAGAGTCAGACCTAACTCCCGCAACTCTTACCATGGGGGTTCTGTCCATGAGCCAGTTAGCAACCCATCTCATGACATAGGGGTTTATGTTCAGGCTGATGAGCTTGTCTATAATACCTGAGTGGGGAATGGTGTCAAAGGCCTTTGCGAGGTCTAGGTAAGCTATGTGGACCACCTTTCCCTCACCTATAGCCTTGGTAACTGTCTCAAAGAAGTCCACCAAGTTTAGGAGGCATGATCTGCCCTTAACAAAGTCGAACTGGGTAGGGTCCAGTGTTTGGAGGTTTCCAATGTCTCTGTTAATGAGATCCACGATGATGCACTCCATAGCTTTGCAGACCAAGCTAGTCAGGCTTATAGGGTGATAGTTCCCGGGGTCCGTTGTGGCTCCATCTTTGTGGAGTGGAATAACCGTTGCTGTGCACCACTCTATGAGTACATAGCTTGTGGAGAGGCTGAGTTTGAACAGTGTGTTTAGGTGAGGGGTTAGTTCATCGTTGAGCTCGTGTAGGATGCAGCTTGGGACACCATACGGTCCCATTGATGCTGTGTTTTTGGCTTTGGAGAGGGCTGCTTTAACCTGAGTGTCTGTGATTTCAGGGGCACTACATTCTTCTGGTATAGTTATGGGCCCTTTTGGGGGTGAGAGGGGGTGAAGTTTGCACTGAACCTGTCTGCCAGGATGTTGGCGATATTGGTCGGTTCAGTGTATTTTATGTCATTCTGCATAATCTCCGAGCAGATCTGAGAATTGCCACTTAGATTCTTAACATAGCTAAAGAATGCCTTGTGGTTATCTTTGGAGTTCATGGCAATTTTTCTTTCGAAGCTCGCCTTGGATGATTTTATGAGGGAATGTAGTTTCTTGCTGATACTGATCAGGGATGTCTTCTCTTCTTGGGATTTTACTCTTGTCTGTACTAGTTTCCTTCATCTATTGTATAGCTTATTTATGGCAGGGGTCCACCAGACTGGTTTCCTTTTCTTGGAGGAGTGAGTCTTGGTTTTGTTTGGGATAGCACATTCTTGTAGGTGCACATAGAGTGCATTAGTAAAGAATTTTGCAGCTTGGACAGTGTTATCCTTTAGCATGGGAACTTTGAAACTTCCCACCTCGGTCTTAAGTAATGTGAAGTTTGCTTTTGAAAAGTTTTTCACGGTTGTTTCTTTGACCGGGGGTGGTGGAAGAATGTGGATATCCAGAGTGATTAGTTTATGGTCAGATCTAACCAGCGAGGGGTTGACCTCCGGTGTGGAACACCGGTCGCCCATGTTGGTGATGACCAGGTCCAATATGTTGTCACCTCTGGTGGGGGTGTTGACCAGTTGATCCAGGGCATTTGAGTTTATAAATTCTAGGAAATGTTGGGCAAGGGAGTTTGTACTTGAGTAGTTCTCCCAGTTAATGTTTGGGTAATTGAAATCACCCAATATCAGGGTGTTTGGTAGGACCTTTATGTTTCCCAGTGTTTCCAGGAATGCGGAGTGGGGGTCCTGGGACATGGTGGGTGATCTGTAGCAAGCTATAATTTGAATAGCAGTTTTGCCCATTGTTAGCTGCACGTGGATGATCTCTGAAGCATCGTGTTGTGCCACTAGCCTGGAGGTGTGGGTATCCCTGACAAATATGGATTCTCCCCCGCCTTTTGTATTTCTGTCCAGGTTTTGTGGATGAAATGTATGGTATGAGTTGTAGCCTGGTAGTGCTGGGTTGCTCTCTGGAGCCTTAAACCAGGTTTCTGTTACTGCACATATATCGATTTTCTCCATACTGAGAATGCCTCAAGTGTGTGCATTTTGAGGTTTAGACTTCTGGCATTGAGTAGCATTACCTTCAGTTTTTTGTTATATGTGCTATTTACAGCAGTGGGTTTGTCTTTTGAGCCTTGCCTAAAAAAGGAACTATGGGGGTGGCAAGAGCCTTGGCCAGTATTCAAAAGCCTAAGGGTGACAGGTGCAAGCCGTCTCTAGCGAAGCAGCGTGGCTTGTCGAGCATGTCATCCCAGGCTGACAGACACTGGATCCCCTTTGAATGACACCAGATTGTTCAAATTGATAATTTTTTCTCTATACCATTGTATCATTCTTGGTGAGGGCAGGATGCTACTCAGGGTCAGGGTCATACCGGCCTGGGCTACATGATCAGAAACCTCCTCCATGTCTCTTTTCATGTAGTTCAGGGAGGTACGGCTCAGGTCATTCACACCAACATGGACAATGACAGAGTCATATTTGTACTTGTTCTGGAGTGACCTGAGTGCTTGTGTTATGTGGTGGATCCTGGCACTCGACAGGCAGCTAACAGTAACCTTCTCCTTGTTCAGCCATGTGAGTGGGACGTCAGTGTGCCTGACTATAGAGTCATCTATTACTAGTGTGTTGGGTATGTTATTTTGCCTTAAGGGCTGTGTGCAGCACACTAGTTTTGTGAAATATATGTTTCATGGTTTGTGTTGGGAGGTGGAAGTTGCTTGGATGTCTGCTTTGGAGGTCTCTGTTGCTTTTGCAGATTTTTATTTATTGCCTCCGAGTATGTTTTTGTGTATTTATGTGTGTTTTTTACCGGTGCTGGTTTCATAGGTCTATGTGAGACTGGTGGTGTGATGCAAGTAATTCCCTTCTCCTCTTGACTGCCTGGTCCAGTCTTGGGTTGAGAGAGCTTAGCCTCCAGTTTGGCTGTATAATTGCATCTCTCACATGTATTAGTGTTTGGTGTAACATTGCCTCAAAATGCCCAGATTCACCAATTGGACCGAAGAGTACACCTGAAACTGCCCTTTGGACATGCTTGGATAGGTACAGTGAACTGTTTTACTGATTGGCTGGTAAGGTCGAATAGAGACCCTTGTCCTTCTCTACAGTATAGGGGGGGGTCTAGTGCTAAGGTTTATTAGTGCTTGCTATGAGTTTTGAGCAAGTGCCGTATGAAAAGTGAGTGGTTTGAGTGCTTTAGTTGAAAGTTTGTCTAATTCCAAGAGAAAAATTGAAGAGTAGACTTTGTGGAGCTGGGAATAGTTATACCCTAGCTAACCGGTACTGCCCTGCGTGCAAAACCGCGCAAATGCGGGTTTTATAGCAGGGAAATGAAAGAGATAGAAATTAGCCCAAAATGGCCAATAAACTACTAATTTATGGGCTGAAACCACTCCTCCAGGGACAGATAGGCTACTCAAAGCTCCCTCTCTCACAGTGAACAGAGAAACTTCCTTCTATCCAAGTAAGGTATGGGCAAGCACAGCCCTGAATTCAACACTAACCTGAAAACTGGACTATACTAGCTTAGAAAGGTGGGAAAACAAGTATTTTTTTTTGTTTTTTTTTTGTGTTTTTTCAGAAAATAAAACAGATACAATAAAAATAAAACTTTAAATGCACAGAAATGGCTATCATACTTGAGTGTGTAGCCTGCAACAGTTAAACAGGTAATTTAAACACAAAAATGACTTTGTTAAAGTGCAGGCAGTAAAATAAGTATAACATATAGCTGAAACAAGCTTTTTAAATCACAGAAACTCTAGAAAATCAGTGTTTTAGGTGGAATTAGCTAAAGGCAGCACGAAAATTCAGAAAAATGATACTTAATCACTCCAAAGTCTCTCTTTTGTCTCTCTGCTGCTGTAGAACTCTGCAGGGCACCAGGCAGGAGCTTGCTGAGCTGCATACTATGAGAATAATACACAGAACTTGCAGATGAAAACTACCTAGGTGAGGTTGCAAAAAATTGCCTGAACAGTACACATGAAGAAGTTGTCACTTACCAGTTAGGCATATGCTAGGTAGTCACAGAAACAAGAATGCAAGATTCAAATGACATGTGCCTTTCTGTGACAAAATGTCTGTGAGTTCAAATATTTGAACTGGTGTCTTATTGCCAGCAATCAGAAGATGCGGTTTGCAGTGGTTTGTGCATATAATCTGAGGCATGCAAAGTTGGCCTGTAAGAACAAGGCTCAGTAGGCATGCATTCTAGCATTGACAGGCTAAAATTAATTTAAGAAGCCCATAAGAGAGAAGATTGCAGACATGTGAACAGCAAATTAGTGTAATAGACATCACTTGCCTTTGATCAGTCACCTAAGATACAAATAAAGACAGACCAACTAAATGATTAGTCAATTATTTAAATGGTAATCCTATATATTAACAATTCTGATTTAGATGATGGCTGTTTATAATAACTTTACTTTGTGACTCAGTTCAGTTATCTGCCAGAATCTAATGCAGTCACAGCACTTTAGATGCAGAGAGGAGAAAAAGGTTATGTGTCATTTGTAAGGAGAAAAACAAAGAAGCAGTTCAGCTTTGTGGTAAAAGAGATTATTTAACTGTGAAACAAGTAAAACATCTTGGAACTGCAAGCTTTTTCCCATGAAAAGAGCCCCTGCACATCTGTTAATACATCAGGCAGTTTCATCTTTTAAGCCAGAAATTCAGAACATTCCGGGAAGAATCAAAGCAACTCCTGCAGTTATAGCAAACAGGGATTATTATTTCCTTCCTTAACCTTGTTAAAATTACACAGTGGCTAGCCACTGACCACCTGCAGTACGGAGTAACTCAGATAATTGTGCAACACTTAACTACGTGAGGACCATTACTAAATTAACTTGTCAACCAAGAATGCCCACCTGAGCATACCTCTCAACCTGGAAACATCAAAAATCTGGACAAGGCCCATGAAAAATATGTACAAGTCTGTACATGGATTAACATATAATTTGCATACATAATTATGTAACCCCACCCACTCAAATGGAATTGTTGGGATACCAACTTTCAAACGCAAACTGAAGAACAGACAACCAAAGTATGGCACCAGAGTCCCCTGGCAGCCATTCCAATTTCCCATTACCTGGCTATTTTGCCCCATTTACCATAAACACTAATGTGTGCATACTGCTTTAGTTCTACAATGATTATTTGGATTTTATTTTTACATTTTATAGCACAGCAATGCACAAACACTAATAGACTTCTGGTAAACAAAGCAATACTGTCTCACAATGAAAATAGACTTGGCATTAAAACTTCTCTGCCCTTGAAACTCGCATTCATTGAAACAGCATTGAAACCCACACCACATCCAAAGAAAATGCATCTGGCCAGTGGTGGATAAAAATTTCCTTTGGGCTGTTTTCAAATCATTGGCCCCTTGCACACGAAGCAAGAAACCTACATGTGTTCTTTTCTTTGATACACCTTTCTGACTTTATTAAATTATATTCCTTATATAATACAACACACTTGCTATACAGAGCGCATTTTAAATTTATTGTTTGAACATTTTTCCAGTAGGCTGTACTGTAGGCAATGAAACAAAATGCATGAACCAATAATGACAAAACTGCCAGAACATTTCCATCATAAAAGTGTACTTCCACACCCACACTATAAATAGAATGACAGTAGTGTAAGCCATAGGCATCTTGCACAGCTTCTCACACTTATTTTCAATATCATTTTTTTGGGGGGTGGGGGCAAAAGGTCAAAAACCAGGGACACATTTTAAACATTGCTTGTATAATTTTGTAAAGTTGCTAGAATAAAATGTTGCATTACCACCATGCATTTCACTGGCAAGTCTTGACCCCAGGACCCTATGCACTATAGTCAGAACAACATACCACTATGCCAAATCAGCAGCTTCCTGAAAAATAGCAAGACTGAAACTTAATGGCTATCATTTAATGGATTCATTTCTCACTTCTCACCATAGCTCTCAACCTCTTAGCACAAAAAACCTGGGCAATATGGTGTTTGCAGACTCAGTCATTTGATATACAAGATTTGTGGACAATGTTTTTATGTTATGGCAAGGGACTGAACAATTGTTTCAAGATTTTATTGGTTATCTAATTATGTCCACAGATTCTTTGAAATTTACATATAATTACAGTGTGCAAAAAATAGAGTTGTTGGATTTGACTGTTTGTAAACATTCTCTGACCAATATTAGGACTAGCTTGTACAGGAAACCGGTCAGGAAAAATAACTTGCTACATAGTAGGAGTATGCACCCCAATCACAGCAAACGCAACATAGTAACTGGACAAGTGGTGAAACTAATGAGATTACGTAATGATGACTTGGAATTAGAGTCAGCTCTGGCATCTCTGAAATTAGATTTAATAGAAAGAGGTTATAATTTTAAGGACGTTGATAAATGTATTAAAGAAGCATGGAGAAACAGGGCGACCGGGTGTAAACCGTATTTTAATGGGAATTCAATAGGTGAGAGCCCCGTGTCCATGAGTGAGAGGAAAGGTTGTGATAACATTTGCCCAAGGATGACTTTGACATATGCAAGTAATATAAATATTGCATGTGACGTTATTAACAGGATCTGGGATATACTCTCAACAGTGGATGAGTTAAAGTGTGTATTAGGTGTAAAACCTAAGTTCAGTTTTAGAAACAAGACACTGAAGGGTCAACTTTGCTATAAATCCAGTTTGCCTAAGTTATTGATAAACCTGTCAGAGCAGGTACATACACCTGTAGGAATTGTAGTGCCTGTGTCTTTATACATGCAGGCACACACTTTACACATCCAGTATTAGGGTTTAAGGTAGAGTGTTCACACTATGCTGATTGTAGAACAAGGAATATGGTATACTTCAGTTATTGTGTTGTGTTTTCATACTACATTGGCTAAAACTAATAGGCAATTCAAAGACAGGATATTGGAACATGTCCAAGATATAAAAAATATGAAAGAAAATAGTGCATTAGCCATGCATTGAAAGAAAAAAGGTAGGGAACACACTTTTAAGTTTTTGTCTTTGGAATTAGTTGCAGATAGGAAAAGAGGAGGTGATATGAAAAATATCACTGAAGCCGCAGAACAGAGATGGATAATGTTACTGCGTGCAGATAAAGTGCCAGGTTTAAATAGTTTGGTTTCCATCAAACCTTTTCTTAAAGCTAGACAGCTCAAGCATTAGCATATGTATTAAGGTAAATCATGTGTTATCTTTTTAAATGTTTTAATTGATGCACTAATTGATGTATTTAATGATGGAAGGGAGAGGTATTTAAAGAGTCTGTTGTATCATTTAATTGTTTTTAGTCTGATGAAGAGGTGGACCCTCGAAAGTGCTTACTATTTTCATTAAATTGGATATTGTTTTTGGATTGTCTGATGTGTTGCTTCCAGTGTTTTTCTACTATTTGTTAACATACTACTATGCCAAATCAGCAGCTTCCTGAAAAATTAGAAGACTGAAACTTAATGGCTACCATTTAGTGAATTCAGTTCTCACTTCTCACCATAGCTCTCAACCTCTTAGCACAAAAAACCTGGACAAAGCCAATAATGGGGGGAATACAAATTCAGTTCTCACTTCTCACCATAGCTCTCAACTCTTAGCACAAAAAACATGGAAAAGCTCACAAGTGGTGGTGGCTAGGGACTTACCAGGGACACATTTTAAACATTGCTTGTGTAATTTTATAAAGCTGCTAGAATAAAATGTGTTACCACCATTCATTTTACTGGCAAGACTTGAACCCATGACCCTATGCACTACAGTCAGAGCAACATACTACTATGCCAAATCAGCAGCTTCCTGAAAAATTGGAAGACTGCAACTTAATGGCTGTCATTTAGTGAATTAATTTCTCACTTCTCACCACAGCTCTCAACCTCTTAACACAAAAAACCTGGGCAAAGCTCACAAGTGGTGGTGGCTAGGGACTTTAGGCTATTTTTACCCTGTACCCAATGTACAGGGTTTGAACCAGAGTACCTCTAGCCACCAGGTGTATTAATGAGGGGGGGCATTTTCACCTACACACACACACACACACACACACACACACACACACACACACACACACACACACACACACACACACACACACTGTAGAGTTAGTTTCCTTACTTCAGCTGCAGAATTGCCGTTCCCACTCATCTCCTTACTTGGAGTCCCAGCTGCAGATTCTGAAAGTTAGTTTCCGTAGTGCAAGTTAGTAATGACTCATCTCCTTACTTGGAGTCCCAGCAGCATCTTCCCGCTCACATTTGTGCAGCCGGAAATGTGTGAGCTCCTTGAGCTGAATTCCGACAGGCTGGTAGCCCTGACGAAGCTGACGTCATCGTGAACGTGATGCCGTCAGCTCTAACAGTGCGGAAATTAAAAAAACAAAAGAAAAAATCAGAAATCAAGGGGTACCACTCGGGAATCGTGGCACCCCTTCATTTGAAGCCCAAAACTCGGTAAAAGCCGAGTAATTCGGCATGGCTGGGAGGTATGCACCTGAGTGGTCCTACTAATGATGTCACAGTCATTAAAGGAGATCTGCATATAGATTTCCAGCCCAGCACCACGACTGAAAAAGAAAGGTAATATTTCTTCATGATGTACTTGCAAAGATAAAAAGGTAGCAGTTAATTACAAGAGGGTTCTCCATACTTTACTAATGTTACTAAGATTACACCAAAGTATTTGTACTTTTTTCATTCTAGCACTACAGGTCACTTAATGCTCATGGAACTCTTTTTGTCCTTGTAAGTTTTCCCTCGCCAGCATGAATTTGTGCAGTATACATTTACAGCACTCTTCTTTTTTAACCCATTTTTATAGTATCTTAAAATAAAGCTGTAGAACAAATACATCTTTAAACCAAATTACATTTTATTTTAAACTTTACTATTGTGCTTTTTTAAAGGAATGGGTTATAGCAGCCTATCTAGTGCTGAAGTAATTGTAAAATTAGCATTAATTCAAATGTCATTGGACTTGTACAGTCATTTTCAAGTATTTAGGAGACTTTCAGCTAGGCTATCATTCGCAGATTTGTTTACTTATTTATTTATTTTATTTTCATTTGTTAACTTTGATTGTCCAACTGGACTAAAGCCTATTTTCACTAGAGGTTCAGGTAAAAAAAAGTTCCATGTTAATGTAACAGTTAATATAATGTTTACACAGTGCCAGCATTCTGATATAATGAATCTGAGAAACTTGTCATGGATAGATATTTTGTCCAAGATGAAAAGCCATAGAGTTTAGTAGTCTTAAAGTGACCTTAGGAGTAAAGAGAGGGAAAATAAGTAGAATAATATACAGGTTATGCTAGGAAGAAGTACAGGAAATGGGATAAAATTAGGAAAGCATGGAGGATCGTAATTTAAAAATGAAAGTAAGTAAGCAGGTGATAGAAACAGATTGCTAATAATAGAGAAAAACAATATAAATCTGGATGCGTAACAATGCATCTGTATAAATTCTTAACCACATCTTGTGAAGTACCAAATCTTTATTCCACATTTTTCTTTCAATGAGCTACAGTGAAATACACCGTTCTGCAAAGCTGAATGTTTACATTTCCTTATAGTAAGGGTGAAGAAGCTGTTTTTGACAGAGAGAGATTTTGTGTCATAAAGTCCTTGAGGTCACAAAGAGTCAACTTCTTTAAAAAAACAAGAACAAATGGTAAAGCTAAGTAGTGTGTTGTCCTCATTGATTATGCAGGCTAGGAAAGAGCAGGTAAATAAAATAAACAGTGCTACTACTGTGCACCATACTCCATAGAAAGGTACAGTAAAATTTGACAGCAGCATCTAATAAACAGAAAACAGAGAGTAAAAAAGCTAAGGAGACGTACACAGTAGGTGAGCAGTTTCTAGTTCTTCATTCAATACTCGTATCCCATACATATTTATATATATATATATATATATATATATATATATATATATATATATATATACATGTGTGTGTGTGTGTCCGAGGCACATATACTAGAGTAACATAATATAAAGTTAAGGTGATCACACCATGGAAGGTCATCCCTAAATGGGCTCAAACATAATGTGGATAAATGTAATGAGAACATCTGCCTACAATATCAAAGATTCTGCCTTCAGTATATAAAAAAGTGATCAGATGATTATGACCAGGCATATTTCTGAAATGATTACTTTATGCAGGAGACAGCACCTTGCACCCCCATATGGGAGGGGGGTAGCAAACCACTCCCAAGCTGCATATTACTTTGATAAATGAAATTCTTGTTTTACACACACACACACACACACACACACACACACACACACACACACACACACACACACACACAAACTCACAAATGGCTTTCTTATTTCTGAGTAGATTCAGATAAAAACACAATATTTCAAAATGCAATGCTCAGATTGGTATAATCCAAATGTTTGTATTTCAGAAGAAGAACCAGCACCCATAAAGACTTTCGTATGAAACTATAAGACTAGAACCAACTGTCTGCTTCCTACAGATAAGGTACACAAATATGGTTTGACAAACTCTTGTCACAAAGATAGACATTGGCTCTCCTTGAATAGACAACTAGCAAAAAAATATATATATAATGTACATCTGTAGGAAACAGCATTTATTATATTTCATGCACGCTATACACATCATATACACACACATATATATATATACATACACACACACACACACACACACACACACACACACATATACACACACACACACACATATACACACACACACACACACACATACATATCATCATACACACCATATATATCATGTACATCATGGCAGTATCAAAAGATTTTTCATGACATGGAGGTACCATTAAATAAGGAAAGTTAAATATGCAGTCACTTCTGCAACAACAGATGGTGCCTCTTTAACTGTCCTGTGGGCTTTACTATGGGCATTTGCTTTGATCTGCATTCAGAGGATGAAACAGCAATGACTGTAGCCTATTTGCTTAAAAATGTAATTAAAAAATGCAGATCATATTAGTCAAAATGTTGGACCTATGTGAAGTACATAATGTATAGTGTGAATCAGTTTTGGAACTGCTTTCCTTAATGCTGAATGCCGAGAATTACTTGAAGAATTGCATTACAAAAATGGATTATTTATTCAGCAATAGTTGCAAATGTCAAGGAGAAAATAGTTCATAAAATTTCACACCTATCTCTACCAGGGCATGATGCTTTCTAGGGCTTAAAAGATTTCATTCCAAGTTGTACTTCCCTTATTGACAAGGTTTAACAGAAGAGACTTAGCCTTATTGTTAGATAACAATAGCTATGTAGTTACAATACTACCAAGGTGTGTTTGTTTTTATCTCATAAAAAGAAGTGTAGATATAATGACAATCAAAGACCATAGCAAAATCAGAATTTTGGAACATATCAAACATATTTATCCTACTATGAATATTATGACATGAGGGTAATGTGTACATCACAAAAATCTTAGAGTCTTTGGGCCTAGAGATCTCAACATATGTTGCAGTGGCTTCCTACTAAAGCATTTGACTGTGGCTAACAGCTTAACATATTGGGTTGAGATGAATGAGAGTTTGCTGACTTTGTTAAGCGAGTAAAATCTCTTCATAAAAGATCACATTATTTGAAGTCCAGAATTTTATTTAAGCCAGTACTTCCACCGAAGGCATTTATGCTGAGGTGTTAGTAGTGAAATAATGAGACTGTGCTGACTTATGTCATATTGGCTTTCTTCAATTCTTCAATGTAGTCGAATAATTTTATTTAATGTTGGTTTACATTCTTGCTTCCATTGTTTGATAAAAAATAAAATCCAACTTCTGTCAACATTATATCAGTGGAAGATACGAAATAAAATTAAAACGTAATAGGTGTGTGTGTGTGTGTGTGTGTGTGTGTGTGTGTGTAAATACCCTTACTCAAAATAATCCAGAGTACACAGATTCATAGATTTTTTCTAAAACTATGGGTGGAGGAGACCATTGAGAAGCTCAGCTGTATCATCCATTACTAATGGGAGACTAATAATGTTCCACATTAGGTAGACTCTCTCATATCCCCAGGGAAAATTTGAAAATATATTACAAACTAACTGCAGCTATTCTGTCTCTCATAAGATGCAAGAAAACTTAGCATCAGCTTCCTAACAGACAAAGTAATATTTACTTCTTCCTCTGATATAGTACTGAAACAACCTAATATTGTGTCATTGTGCTGAGAGTTACAGATGCTCCCAACACTTCCTACTGGTAGTTTCAGTTGCTGTCTAAGTAAATTCCTGTTAGTTGTATATCATTGAAGCATCAGTTCAGAAGTTGGCGTATGCAGAAATGATGTAGTGTTGGAAATCTGCACCTAGAGGCTATGGAATGCTGCAGCATTATAATTCCATTGTGTAATGTGATAACTAACAATGTGATTAAAAATATGCCGCGGTGGTACGGCGGTAGTGTTGTTACCTCACAGCAAGAGGTTCTCCCGTTCGATTCTCAGCTGGGCTTGGGAGTGCCTTCTGTCTGGAGTCTGCATGTCCTCCCCGCGGTTGGGTAGCGTTCGAAAGACATGCGTGTGTAAATGGGCGTGCCTTTGTTGAAGGTTGGGCGTCGAGCTGGCACCTCGGCGTTTCGTAAAAATCTACTGCCAATCATTAGCGGACCGGAGTTCCGCTGTGGCGAACCCTTACTGGGAAAAGCCGAAAGACAAACAAACAAATGTGATTACTCACAATGCCTATAAGTCATTTGCCTCACATAACGTTATTTAACATTAGTAATGATTTTACCTTATATAAGGTCCCACATATTGTGTGACATATTAATTTAAGTAACATGGTGAAATGTGAATGCAAACAGTGTCACTGTGAACTGTAATAATAACTGTAATTTTTTGGTTATTTTCACAATCTCAAAAGCACAAAGCAGCAATGCACTGAGGTGATTATGAATGATGTTAACCTATACTGAGGCTGAAGATATAGTGAACCTACTGACTGATAAATTTGGCTCTAACTTTAGCCGTCTCTTCTCTCCATCTGTCCATTAAAATATGCCTGAAACTGTATTGCCTCCAGCTATTACACAAGACCAAGTTCTAAAAGTGCTATCAACAGCTGAAAATGCTGCATTGATGGGTCCGGACAATACCTCTGGATGCATCGTAAATAAAATGAACCATGATTTGTCCATGCCCCTAATAACGCTGTTCAGTTTCAGCCTCCATACAGATGTTGTACCAGGTGAATGGAGAACAGTCATGCTGCAGTCATTCCCTTGCATAAAGGAGGACCTTCCACAGACCCAGGCAATTATAGACCCATAAGTTTGATAAGTCTGACATGCAAAGCCTTAGAAAGACTTAATATGGAATTAATCAATCTGGACATAGGGAACCTCCAAACACTAGATCCATCTCAGTTTGTATTCATCAAGCTCAGGTCATGCTTACTCAACCAGGTTAATTTTTTTTGAAAAGGTTACCAAAGCAATGGATGAAGGCAAAATGGTACACACTGCATACTTCGACCTGGCCAAAGCTTTTGACACAATTCCCCACTCAGGCATAGTAGAAAAACTATATAAACTTGGAATAAAAGCCCATATCACCTGCTGGATTGCCAACAGAATCAAAATAGGGGAAGTTACCCCAAGGAAGAGACCAGTTACCAGTGGAATCCCGCCAGTATTTGGCATCTACTTTTCTGAAGTAAAAGCCAATACCAAAGGGGTCTAGCTGACTAAGTTTGCAGATGACTGTAAACTAGGAGCATTGAATCCTCAAATGACTTAAGTGAGTAACTGGTGCCAAAATCATGGACTGAAACTAAATGCCAAAAAATGCATTAATGTATCCTTTGGAACTGATCTACTCCAGAGAACTACCAAATTGACAATACACCCCTCAGAGTTGACCCAGTTGTTCAGGGATTTGGCTATTTATGTGGACAGTGACCTAACTTTTGACCAACATATTTCTATTATTGTAAGGAAGTCCTTCTATATTGCACAGCTTATAAACAAAGGAATTGTGTCAAGATCTAGGGATGTCATTGTCCCCCTTTACTCAGCCTTCATTAGGCCATTCATTGACTATAATGCCCCCTTTGGCTTGTATCTGTCCATAAACATACAACTAGAATGCCCACAGAGATAACTTACTAAAAGGAAACAAAGCCTAAACAACATGTCCTGCATGCTCAAAGCTCTGTCGCTATACTTGGTATCCTGCAGACTTTTAAGAGGCATCTAACATACTAGCCATCTTCCAACCCATTACTGATGGATTTACTGCACATCACCAAGTCAAATTGCATCAGAAATACTCAGTCTAGGGATTGAAACCTGTTCTGCAACATAACATTAACAGAATGGTTTGGAGGGACAGATATATCTCACAGAGATACTGCTGCTGTGGAACAGACTCCCAATGCACATAAAACAAAGTTCATCCCTGTCCATATTCAGTTGCATCTTGGATCTATGGATAGAAACAGAAAATTTACCCCGGGACTGCCCCTTGTACTACTAACGGACAGATACAATTACTGAATGCTTTATTCCATACAGAGGACCCCTCAAACCATGGGATGGGTAAGACCAATCTATAACCAAATGGGATAGGTTATTTTGAGCACAAAAATAGAAATTGGCTAGTCTTAAAATGGTCCACAAAGGTAGCTAGGCCAGTACTTACCTAGTAACCTATGGACAAGCAATGCATACATGTACTTGGGTCTATATCATTTCACTGAAAACTCATTTAATTGAAGCTTAATTCAATGAGACATATTCACTGAAAGCTCACTTCACTGAAAACCCAATTCACTGAAAGCTCACTTCACTGAAAACCCATTTCACTGAAACTCATTTCGTTGAAAGGTATATATGGCCTTTTTCCCACTGTTGTGCAATCCTGGAGTTAGTATATAAAGTAAGGGGGTGTGGGGGGCGTAGCCCCCACCATATTGTAAATATTTTAAAGCATATAGATGGATACTTACAAGTGTAATGAAAACATTTTTCCAGAAGACAACATATAACCAATTTATATGGGGGGCTTTGCCCCCCCACCCCCTTACTTTATATACTAACTCCAGGATCGCACAACAGTGGGGAATAGGCCATATATATACCTTTTAATGAAATGAGTTTCAGTGAAATAGGTTTTCAGTGGTGAGCTTTCAGTGAATTGGGTTTTCATTGAAGTGAGCTTTCAGTGAATGTGTCAATGAATTAACCTTCAATGAAATGATATAGACTCCATATATGTATATAGCTATCTGTAGCAGAATACCTAATTTACAAACATACATGCGACTACTTTTAAGATGAGGATGTGATGCTGTTCTCTTAATAAAAAATATTGTGGGTTGACAGTTTTTGGTCAGAAGTCAGTTGGTAGAATACATTTACATAATTCATCGCCCTACTGCTCACAGTCACTGAATGTGGGCAATCAGTATGTGATTTACATTTACTCCAGCAAGTCTTTTTCCTCTGGTACTGCTCTTTCTCAAGCTATTTTAGATCAGTATTTCTTTTGTGATCTCCCGTCTCCTTTCTGATTGTGACTTTTCTGGTCTATCTGTAACTCATTTGGCATTGAACATGTCTTCATGTTTAAAGTCTGCTGGAAAATAAACTCTCCTCTCTCTCTGGAATGCAGCTTGTTAGGCCTCTGTTATTTATTGTTGTTTTGTGTGTCTCAACTGAGCCTCCACCCCCCATCAGTGGAAGTGATGTTTACCAGTTTGCAGCAATTCAGACTTTCCCTCCTGTTTTATAACCTTTTATAGCTGGGTGTTTTTGGGACATGCTGAGTCGTATATTGTTGGTCTGTGTCACTCCTGAGAATATCTATATGCACGTACATAAGTCTATTAATATTATAGCATTCATAAACATTAAACAGGTCCTGTTTACACATTTTTTTCTAGGGTTTGCACACCTGAGCAAATATCACTGCTGTGAGGATGAGCAACTGTTTTTTTCTACTAGATTTTTCATATATATATTTTTTTTGATTGATTTCTGAGTATATTTTATTTTAAAATTCTTTAATAGATTTATCTTTTTAGATGAATAGACTTGTGTACATATAGATATTCTCAAAAGTGTGGTAGTTTTTTTTTTTATTTAGGATGTGTTTTTTGTGCTACATGTTCTTAAATAATATGTATTGTTTTTAGCCCACCAAAATGTAGTGTTATGTATTGTTATTTAATTTTTAATTTTTAGTTGCTTTTTCCACTTGACACACAAACCTGAAGAAGTTCTAAAAGATGAAAGCAATCTATGGTAAAAATGTTTCTGAATGTTGATAGAAAAGATTTCTAAGGTATTTTGAAGACTTGTGCTAACTTTTTTTTTCTGATACTACAGTGAAATACTTTCAGGAAGTTTTAGCAATTTTTAGTTTAACTTTTAGTTTACTTTAGTTTAACATATCCTGGAATCATAAAGCTTGAAGTAGGGCAGCACTGTGTGGAATATCACACTGGTGTATAGGGGAAGGGGTATTTAGCAAGTAAACATGTTAACTATCTTTTACCACACATATATCACTCAGGAGCGGCCCTAGGTCAACTGGTGCCCTAGGCAAAAGGGCTCCATGGCGCCCCCCCCCCCCACCACTTTACCTGGTGCCCCCATCCTGGTCTACCTATACCAAATAAATACTGGAAAAGCGCCCCTGCTAGACCGGCGCCCTAGGCGGCCGTCTAGTTGGCCTATGCCTAAGGCCGGTACCACTCCCATGCTTTTAAACATACTTTTAAGCGGGTATATAAATGGAATGGTGAATTTCTACACTTTATTCTGTTTTTTTTAGCTACTATTTGGATCGCTTGTTTGTGTGTTTCTAATAAAGAGGATTCAACTTGAACTAGATTGTGCTTTTCTACTTTCATTAGTGGATTTATATTTGGAAAGTTTGAAAGAAAGTATTTCTACCACCTGTTATTATGTGGGATATTCACAGAATGTTTTTTATTAGATGCCTGAAGTATACTGAATATTAGATCTTCTACCAGAGGAAATTCTTTATTATTTGTTTTTGGATCCAGTATATTGACATACTGGATTTCTGAGACTTTGTAGGACACCACGGAGATTGTTTGTTGCTAGTAAATACACATGCGTACATACATAAGTACACATAATATATTTCAATGGAATAAAATTGCAGGTTATAGTTTAAGTTGGTATTTTGTGTCATAACTACCTCAAAGCACTCCAAAGTTAATATTCTGAGACTGTAGCTGAGGTTCATGAGCAAATGACAACATGCAGCACACAGCTGTTACAAAGCAGCTATGACACACAGATGCTAATATGCTACATAATGGCTATGCACCACCCGACATTACTCCTGGAACCATAACATAGCACAAAGTATGAAGCACCCCCAAATGGAGATACATATACAGAGCAAGTACATGGAGCAAACCTCTGTGATGCACGTTAGTATTCAGAAGTATATAAATGTCTGCCATAGAATACAAAACACACTAATGAAATGTAAATAAATTGTTCCAGAAAAACAGTGCTAACAATATGCCAAGTACAAGCAGTCAGTCATGTAATGTTTTTTTTTACCATACAGTATGTTTCAGAAGCAACCAATAGCATAAGACATAAACCAACTAACTGCTTACATTCTGCATGGCAGAGGAGATAGCAAACCTGAGTTAAACTGTAAGAAGGAAGCAGATAAGGAGTTATCAGCAGTGACTGGTACTGCAGTAAGCAAGTTCTATAACAGCCGAGCTGATAAACTAAAGCATGCAATATGCACACCCTGCCATGTAAACAGACCCATTTATTCAGTTAGGAATCAATAAAGCAGAGGTAGGCAAGATAAATATTTTACTTCCATCCTGCCATTGAAAATGGTCAGACAGCAGCAAAGAGTATGCTGCCTAATAGAGATACTAAGAGGCTAAGGACAGCAAGCTTTTTCAGGTATAATGTGAGATGACAGAAGGCCTGTACAAGAACAATCAGTCTCATATATGTCATCTGAAAATTGAAATCCTGAAATAAATGTTCATCCTTACGTCTGCACATCCCTCAGAGAGAAGTTATATTTCACTGACAGAACAACAGTGCATTCTGAGGTTTTACTTTAGGGAAAACATGTATAGTGTTTTTTTCCTTTGTTGTATACCACTTTGTATACAGTGACATTTGGATGGCTGTGAAACACAACATTATGCAGAAAGCCACGGTCAGAAAGGAGTGTCCATATTCACCAAGAATAGTCACACCACCAGGTTAGTTGCCCAACACAATGCGTTGGTAAGACTGCATTCTAAATTGTAGCTTGCTACAGATCCCCCACCATAGCCCAAGATTCTCACGACACCTTTCTAAACATACTGGAAAATATTAATATACAACCAAACACCCTAATACTGGGTGATTTCAACTACCCTGCCATTAAATGGGAAAACTACTCGTGCACCAACACCTTTGCCCAACGGTTCCTGGAATTCATAACTTCCAATGCCCTGGATCAACTAATCCATAGTCCCACCAGGGGCTCCAATATCCTAGACCTGGTCATTATCAGCATGGGAAATTAATGCTCCACACCTATGGTCACCCCCTTGTTGGTCAGGTCAGACCATAAGCTAATCACCCTTAACGTCCACATCCCACCCCCACCCCCCAGTAAGGAAACCTCCATAAAAAACTTCTCCAAGGCCAACTTCATGTTACTTAAGTCAGAAGTTACAAACTTCATGACACCCATGCAGACGGGAACTGAAAGTTTGAATGCTGAGTCCTACAATAAGGCACTGTACGAGCGCATCCACTCATGCATGAATCGTGCCATCCCAGATAGAACCAAGATGTTCTCCTCCAAAAAAAGGAAGCCAATCTGGTGGTCCCCTGCCATAAACAAACTTTACAACAAAAGGAAAAAAAACTGTTGCAGAAAAGAGGAAAGTCCCAGGATGGAAAAAAACTCCCTTACCAGCCTTAGTAAGAAGCTGAGATTCCTCATAAAATCCTCCAAAGCTAGTTATGAAAATAAAATTGCCAGAGATTCGAAACACAACCACAAGGCATTCTATAACTATGTCAAGCATCTAAATGGCAGTGCTCAGATATGCTCTGAGCTACAACAGAATGGCATTAAATATATTGATCACAAGGATATTGCCAATATCCTGGCAGATCAATTCAGTGCCAACTTCACCTCCTCTCACCCCCTAAATGGCCCATCTCAATACTGGAAGATTGCCAAATTCTGGTAATAACGACCACACAGGTAAAAAACACACTCTACAAAGCTAAGACTACAGCATCCATGGGACCAGATGACATCCCGGGCTGTGTACTACATGAATTACAAAATGAACTGGCACCTCACCTAAGTGTCATGTTTAATCATACCCTCACCTCAGGCTTTGTGCCCACTGAGTGGCGCACAGCTACAGTTATCCCACTCCACAAGGGGGGGATCCACCTTGGATCCCGGGAACTACCACCCCATCAGTCTGATGAGCCTGATCTGCAAGGCCATGGAATGTATTATCATGGAACTTATAAAAAAAGACATTGGCAACCTTAAAACACTGGACCCCACCCAGTTTGGGTTCGTGAAGGGCTGATCTTGTCTCCTGAACCTTATTGACTTCTTCGAATCAGTCTCCAGAGCCATAGACGAGGGTAAGACAGTCCACACAGCCTATTTGGACCTCGTCAAGGCCTGTGACACTATCCCCCACTCTGGAATCATAGATAAACTTACTAAGCTGGGCATTAATCCCTAGGTCACTCGGTGGGTTGCCAACTGGCTTACTGACAGAACCCGCACTGTAAAAGTAGCCGACTCCAAATCCAGCTCCAGACAAGTGACAAGTGGAGTACCTCAGGGTTCAGTCCTGGGACCTCTTTTGTTTAACATCTACTTCTCTGAAGTACAGACCAACACTAAGAGACTCTGGTCAACAAAGTTCACAGGTGACTGCAAACTGGGAGCCATTATTGAATCCCCAAATGATGCGGATACTCTACAAAAGGGCCTTACAGAAACAGATGCTTGGTGCCAGAGCCATGGGCTCAAGCTCAATGCCAAGCAATGTATAGTTACCCCCTTTGGGAAAAAACATGTACCCATGAATTATCACATAGGTGGCAGTACACTAAACACTGAAAGTATGATAAGAGACTTAGGGACACAGGAGGACAGTGGTCTCACCTTCAATAACCACAGCGCCACAACAGTCAGGAAATCCTTCTATGTGGCACACCTCATCACTAAGGGCTTTTCATCCAGAAAAAAGGAGGTCATTGTCCCACTGTACTCATCCCTCATTAGACCCATTATAGAATACAGCACCCCATTTGGTATGTACCTCTCAAGACATCTGCAACAACTGGAAAGGCCACAGAAATACCTCACTAAAAGAATCACAGGCATAAAGCAGATGCCCTATGCTGACCACCTTAAAAAACTCCAGCTATACTCTGTCGCATATCATCTACTCCGAGGCGATCTCTGCTTAACATACAAGGCCATGTCAAATCCAGAGCTGTTGGACATGCTACACTTAAAGAAGTCCCAATCCCTCAGAGCCACATGCTCCAGGGATCTAAATGTTGTCATCACAATAAACAAAACATGCTGGAGGGATAGGTTCCTGGCCCAGAGACTCCCCAGATGCTGGAACAGACTGCCCATACATGTCAAGCAGAGCGCCTCATTGGCCCTCTTTAAAAGGAACCTTGATGATTGGATGGGAGAAAGGAAGTTCACCCCAGGGATCACGTCAGTCGCCCTGCTAGACAGGGGTCCAGGGAAGTAAATAGTGTGGGAAGAAATAGCCAGTGAATTGTTATGGCTAGGTTTGTATAGACCCTAAGGCCGATAGCCTAGTACCAACCTACGAACCTACAAGACAGATTAGGTGTCAGTAGCATACAAGCAGCAGTTGGGATAGTGCTGCTCACAAGACATAACAGCAAACATCACTATGCAAGCAGTCTCAGATACATTGATGTGCACACCAGCACAGATTGCTGAAGACTTGGTTTACTTCTGGTATCATGATACTATTGGATATGATTATGGTATTTTGTGTTTCTCACTGTTTAAGTTAAAACTGAATCCCGTGATCTGATTCAGTAACTTAATTGTAAGACAGTTGAGGACTCCTTCTACTTAGTCTTTCTGACACTTTAGCAGTTAGGTAGTCATTAATATCTGGTTGTGTATATTTATGCTCTTTTGAAGTGGATTTGCATTTCGATCTGTTGCCTTCTGTTGCTAGCTTGCTCACTTTAGAACTCTGGGGCAGTGTAACAGTTGTTTTATGCTTACCCATCTATATCTATATCAAACAAAGCTCCTCATTAGCACTCTTCAAGAAAAATCTTGATGACTGTATGGGAAATAGGAAATTTACCCCAGGGATCACTTCTGTGGCTCTGCTCGACAGAGGCACAGGAAAATAATTTTCTTGGGTGGCGAAAGCCAGGGTACCTTTTTGGCTAGGCTTGTATAGGTCCTAGGATCAATAGCCTAGTGCTTACCTATGAACCTATGGACCTCTTAGTCACTTACTTTTATCATTTACTGAGGCCAATTGTGAGAAGTGTAAATACTTGTCAAATCTAGAGTCTACCCTTCACATTTAAGGTCACATTATGGAAAGATTATTGACAATACAAATGTTGAAAAAATAAAATACAAAAAAAGTAGTAAATACAATCTTAACTAAAAAAAGGAAAAAACACAACAGAAGATAGCACAGCAAACCAACAGAGCTAGTCGACAGCGTAAATAAATAAAAATGAAAAAATTCAGTCACCATGAAATGCTGTCACAAATGGCTATGCAGTATTATTGTAACTCAAAGAAGCTTAATGTTATACTCCAAATATCACAGGTACTACTCCAAATGAAGGAAATCGTAGTCAGCGATCCAACGATAAAATGAAATAAAAGTAAAGTCTGAGGAAGCCTAACGGCAAAAGTGCTTACTTTTTATGTTATCCTGTGAATAAAGCTGTGTTTTTCCTATTCTATTTGGATCATTGACTACAATTTCCTGTATGGGAGTAGTACCTGTGGATTTCATTTTATCGTTGGATCGCTGACTACGATTTCCTTCATTTGGAGTAGTACCTGTGATATTTGGAGTATAACATTAAGCTTCTTTGAGTTACAATAATACTGCGTAGCCATTTGTGACAGCGTTTCATGGTGACTGAATTTTTTTAAAAAAAGGAAACATTTAGAATACAGGGCAGGATTATAACATGCAACAAGAAAGAGGGACACAGTAGGAGCTTTGATGAGAGTAGACCTTCTCTGCCATTGGAACTGCTTTGGTTTCTGCTCTGCTGTCTTAATTTCTTCATCTGTCCCACAGTGTACATCCTACCACCCATCTTAGGCACTTCATCTCCATCACCTCTGGCTTCCTCAACTGCCTTTACTGCCCAGGTTTCTGCACCACGCAGTAGTACTGGTCACACCACTGTTTTATTCAACTTAATTTTCAGCTTCTTAGACATTCTTCTGTCATATATCACCTCTGACACCTTTGACCTCTTCATTTGGACTTCCCTTATCCTCATCCACCCCTTCCAGATACTTGAAGCTGTTAACCTGTTCCACTATTCTATTCTCCCTTCTATCTCAGTTCTTTGCTTTTCTGATTTCCTCCATTTGCTACCATTACAACTGTCTTATCTGTATTCATTTTCATCCCACGAGCCTTCTGTTTTGCATTCTGATGTTCTTGTTCAGAGTCAGCTTTTAAAGGCTGTTTTCCTTTCTGTTGGTGATTCTAGCACTCTAGCACACCATCTTCCTTTATGCTTTGCTCTGCCGCATTTATTTACAGGAATTGTATGGAACAAAGTGTCTAACTGCATTTAAATCTGTTTTACCTTCTGCCAGATGAGCACTTCATTTTTGCTTTCTGTAATTCTGAATGGTCACTGATTTTTGCCTAATATTTTGCCCCATCCCTTGTATAATATTTGATTTTTTGGTAAATCACAAAGAATTATAGCCAGTCTGTAATACCAGACATTATGGTTTCATACTTCTTCTTGTTCTGAAAATGGATGTTAATACAAACCTGTTGTTATATTTAAATTTTAAGTGAATTCAAGCAATATTTAAAACTGTTACTGATTTGATATTTTGCCTCCTCATTTTTTTGGAATTGTCCAGAATTCTTAAGTAATGAAGTTATAATGTATGCTGTTGTCTGTTTGACAGCACTCACTAAGTGATTTAACAGCTTTCAAAGCCAGTAAAATACTTTGCACTTGCACTGTTTTTTTTTTTTTTTTTTTGGTAACTGGTAGTACATGGAGCAGATAGAACTCCATACACTACAAAACATTATGATCAGGTCTTCCATCATAACCTTTGTTATGTGCTTTCAACATGGCTGCCAAGATTCACCTCTTGAACTTTGATCTTGAGATAAATGTCTTACCATCCATGTTAAGAGCACATAATAAGCTGGTTATGATCTGATATCCAGTGATAATTTTCTATACGTTCATCAAATGTATAAGCATTTATGGTTGATTATATAAAAATGAAGACGTTAATTATTCTTATAATTTGCAGTCACATATTAAAAGAAATATGGTGTCTAATGTTATTATTAAATAATGAATTCCCCAAAAGAGGGATTTGCCAATGTATTTCAGTTTTATGACAGCTTTTTTTGCTACAGTTAATAAACACCACAGCAGTGGTATTTGTGCTATATCTACACAACATGGAAAAGGAACTTTGAATAAAACCAAACTTTTTGATAGACTGAAACTGTGTGAACAAAGAGTTTATACAAAACTCTGACTAGCCTGCCAGCAATTGGTAATACCTTTGTAGAAGATATATGTTTTCAGTCTGTTCTCAATACATCTTCAATATGCCTTATTATAATTTAAAGATTTTACTAATGTTTCATAGGATAGCTCTATATAAAACTTTTATGAAAAGATTATTCAGAATAACAAGGAGGATGTATTAACAAGAATCCCCAAAATTATTTACTTTTAGTTTTTATTTAAATCAAGAAAGAAGAGTTGACTGTAAAATTCCAAAGCAATCAAGAATGACTGAGTTATATAGAATTGTATAGCCCATAGAAAGATAACATTTACTTATGGCATCATTATTTAAGTTTGAAATTATGAGCAACATTAATTTATGACAGAAATTATAAATGACATTAACATAGGATAAATCTTTTCATTTGTTTATTTGTTCTGTTTTGTATTTTTTTCAACATTTTTTTTATTTTCAAATATAATTGAATAAATTCCATAATATTCATAAATATCGTCTAAATTAACTATTTACACTATTTACATTAGCCTGACACTATAACAAATCTAATATGTACAATTACTGTATAAGTATGTCCAATCCATTATCAGAGTGTCTAATCTTTCATTGTATGGTGTCACTCAGAGATAAAACTCTTCCTCAAGGGTTGTTGATAAATGGCTTTGGATACAATCTTAGTTCTTTAACTTTAGTTTCCAGTAATGCTGTGGTCTCCAGTAGGCTGTAGAAGTCTTCCAAGGTTGGTATTGTATTTGTATTCCATCTTCTTGTTATACACTTCTTTGAGATTGCAAGTATAGTCCATACAAGATACATGTTTGACCTATTCAACTGAGAACGTTCATTTACATTTAATAATACAAGAGTTTTAGTTAAATAAAATGCTTCATTAAATAAGGCTTGTAAAAAGTTATTAATACCATTCCAAAATGTCTTAATTTTAACACAATCAAAGAAAATGCTGTTCCAAATCTGCATCGAGTACTTGCTCACATCTCTAACATCTTCCTTTAATGGAATAATTAATTTTGCTGATTCTGTCTGGGGCTAAGAATGCTGTGTGTAAGCATTTCCAGTTAAAAACTTTCCAGTATTGTGTGAAGGATGTATATTTTATCGATAATAATATATTTGTTTTAATATCTTCAGTTAACTGTATTGAGGGTCCTTTTGTTATATGTTTCCACTATGAGGTTTTGGTGTTGTTTTATAGTTTATCAGTATTTTGTAAAACTTTGAAATATTGTTTCCCATGTCAAAGTCATTATATATTATTTCATATATGTATTTCGTAAATTTAGGTATTTCTTTAAATTAAGAATTATTAATTATTCTACTTAAATCATGTGAGTATGATAGAATACTCTGTAAAGTTAGCCAGTCCTGTTGTGGAATTTTGTATGTTGTTAGTATTACTTGCATATCTAAAACTTTTAGTTCTTTGATACATTGGAGCCAACAAACAAATCCTTTATGTTCCCAGGAATTAATAATTTGTCTAGATATTTTATGTGAAAAGTTCTTGGTGACTATAAATGGTGTTAAAAGATCAAACCAGATTTTTAAGTCTATATTTGCATTAACAATTTTCCTAAATGAGTCAATGTAATAATTAATCATACAAGTTTTAGTGGGTTTAGTTATGTGATATTGCAGACTAATACATAATATGTGCAATGGCAGATTGTTTATATCTGTTATTTGAATTTTTTTTGTAAATCAAATTCATTCATTAATATCACAGTTAGTAATTCTTTCCAGTTTGCAGAGTAATTTGGACTTATCCAATTTGAGATTGTTTTAGATATTGATGCTTTTATATATATTTCTATGTCAGGAAAGTTTAATTCTCCCTGTTTCCATGGTCTGATATGATGTATTAATGATATTCTGTTTCTTTTGGGAAACCATAACAATTTTATTAGGCATGAATTTATTTCATTAAGTATATTCTTTTATGGTAACAGTTGTATTGCCAAGGCTGTATATAGAATCTTGGGCAGTAAAACCATTTTTATTAACTGTAGTCTATCTTCAAATGTTAATATTATTTTGTTCCATTTTCCCACAGAGACTTTAATTGTATTAATGACATTATTGTAGTTTTTTAAACTAATTCATTATTATCCTTGCATAACTCAATTCCTCGATATTTTAAGGTAGATTCTTGTTTCCCTATGATGTGATCCCCGTTAGTTTGCAGTTCTTTCTTTTTGTTTAGAAATAAAAATGTTGATTTTGATTTATTGAAATGGAGTCCTGAAGTCATGTAGAATGTGTCAATTAATATATCTAATTCTTCTAATGTCTCTTTTACATTAGATAATGTTAGTAATATGTCATCAGCAAATAGCATTATTTTAGAATTGTATTGTTCATAAACACCTATTTCTTTGATTTTTATATTGTTACGAATTAAATCTGCCAATATTTCAATAGCCAGAGCAAATAGTATTGGTGACATGGGACATCCTTGTTTAGTGCCTTTTGTTATATGTATAGATTCAGAGGTAAAAGGACCTAACTTGAAATATGCTAAATTATTTGTATATATATTCTTTAGGAGATGAATAAAGGATGTCAGAAATTCAAATAGCTTTAGGATTTTGAATAAATATTCTCAATGTAGGGAATCAAAGGCTTTCTCTATATCTAAGCCAATTATGAGTATTTCTTTGGTTTTTTTTTGTTAACATAATCTATAAGAGAAATTATCCTTTTAATATTGTCATGTGTGCGTCTATGATATATAAATCCAGTCTGATCATTATTTATTGTTTTGGATAGTGGTGTTTTCATTCTGTTAGTTAATATTGTCATAAATATCTTATAATCATTATTTAATAATGATATAGGTCTATATGAGGTACAGAGGTTTGGGGATTTGTTGGGAACAGCCGAAAGAAAAAGAAGAAGTGATTAAGGAATATCTCCAAGAGGGTGGAATTAAAGCTTGTGACTGAATTTCTAATAGAGTTTTGTAGAAGAGGGATAATATCTTTGAAGGAAAAAGTTTATATATTTCCATAATTATGCCATCTATACCTGGAGCTTTATTATTTTTACCCTTTTTTATTGTATCTATAATGTCTTTATAGGATATGGGTGCTTGGAGATCTAGTTTTAATTTTTCTGGTATTTTTTTATATTGGAACATTTTTAATCTAGATTTAATTGATCAGTATGTATATTTTCTTTTTGGAAATGTTCCATATAGTGATTTCTATAGGCATCAAGAATGTCACCGATATCCAAGACATTTTCCCCTTTCTTTTCATGAAAGATACTTTTAATGTTAGTAGCTTTTGATTGTATTTTTATTCTTGTAGATAAATTATGTAGATATTTGGGAAAAGTGGTCAAAGTATTACATTTTTAGTTTTTCTAGAGCTAAACTAGTTTTATGTGTTAGAATTTTGTTGTATTTATTGTTTAATAGTTCTGCTTTCTTTTTCATCTCTAAATTGTCTTGATTTTTTTCAGCTTGTACTGACAAAAGTAATAATTCAGAATCCCATTATCTGATTTTTTTTTATACCAAGTTAGGGTTTTGCCATATATATATAAGCTTTTAATGAGTCCCATATCATTATTTTATTTATCTCTGTGGTGTAGTTAATATCTAAGAAGAACTCAAATTCAGATAATAGCCAGGGTTTGAACTCTTTAATTTTAGTTATATATGCTGGAATTCTGGAGTTAAGGATTAATGGTTTGTACCCATTTTGAAGTTTTAGTATCAGTGAATTGTGGTCTGAAAAGGAGCAGGGAGTGATTGAGAAATTAATGATTTTAGAGTGTAAGTCATGGGTAGTAAATGTTTTATCTATTCTAGTTTGGGTACCAAATCTGTAATCTTGATGGGAAAACAACAAAGATTTATCTTCTTTAAAATTTAAAGTATCTTCAAGATGAAATTATTCTACCCACTTGTTTAAAGCTTTTGATACAGTAGATGTATGCAACAGTCTTTTATTTGCAGTTTCAGAAGTATCAAATATACAATTAAAATCTATTCCTAATATTAAGTTGCCTTTATAGTTATTGGAAATGAAATCCAAGTGTTTTTTTAACAGTTCCTGATCCAATGCCTGTGAACCAATATAAATTGGCTAGGGTCCATAATCTGTTATTATATTTAACTATTACAAATGCCATAAGGCATTCTTTATCTTCATACTTATAAATGATTTCTGGGTCAATCACATTTGTTTTCCATAAAATTGTTACCCCTTTTGACTTTGTTTTATAAGTGGACTGCACCAATATTATATATTCATTGGGATTCTATTTGTAGTTGTCATTTGTTGTGAAATGAGTTTCTTGAAGGAAGACAATTTGTGCTTTGTTCAGTTTTAAATATTTCAGTAGATCTGATCTCTTGCTAGGATTGTTTAAGCCATTGGTATTTAAAGATAATAAAGTTAAATCCATCTGAGGTTATTTGAACTATGTATTTTTGTTTCAATGTGACTAGCAAATATTTTCCTCTGATAACTATAAAGTATATGTTTGAACTTTTAAAAAAATTATCAGTATTATACTTTGAAGGTTTACCAATAAAGTAATGTTTTGGTCAGGCATACTAAAGATGTTTTTTGTAAAATAACAAATTTAAATTAATAAATGTTAACAAAATTAAGATCTGCACTAGCCATGGAATGAAAATCATTCCTGATCTGATGGATAAACCTAAGTCCATCAGATTATCACTCATACCTTGACAAATCAGAATATCTGAGCTCCATCATTTGAATTATCATATGGAGAATATTTATAATAAGAATAAGCAACATTTATGTTATTTTGAACAGATGTAGTACTATTGTAGATTAGACAGAATTCTAATACAATATGTCTACTTGTTATATAAGCAATTAATATTTACATGAAAGATAGATAACAAGGAATTCAAACATAGTAAAGAAGGATGTATCATATATAAACCTCAGTAAAAGATTATAGCACACAGTTATTGAACATATTTGCCCTTATTGATGAAGTCTTTCAGAACGTATTACTTAATCTAAATACATGATAATAATACTTATGCCTAATGCTTATAATACAGTGTATTTTACTAGATATGTCAGAAGTTAAATTTCATTGTTTGTCAGCATTTAAGTCATCACTTTGTATAATTAACAAAGAATAAACTGAGTGATTATTGTCAATTTAATACTATTTGTTCAGAATGTGTTTGTTACATGCTGTGACATTCCTAGTTCAGGCTTCTGTTGTTTACCTTGAACAACTTATTATCATGTATGGTCAAGATGGGTTACAAAAACTTCAAGTTAAAGCAATTACATGACTTGTTATACATATTTACGTATATAAGAAAATCATCATGTAATCCCCTTGATGTTCAACACAGAGTATGCCAATTATGAAAAGTTAAAACAGCAGTATTATTATACTCATGCCTGTGTTATTAAACTGAGTGGTCATTGTCAATTTAATGCTATTTGTTCAGAATATGATTGTTACATTATGTGACATTTCAAGTTCAGGCTTCCACTATCTAACTTGAATAACCCCGTCAGTTTGATGTCATGTACAAAACATTAATTGTCTTGTTAACCACTTAAGTATTACACATAGGCAAGATGGGCTACAAAAACTACAATTCAAGTTAAAACAATTACATGACTTGTTACACATATTTAATTATATAAGAAAATCATCAGGCATCCCTTTGATGTTCAGTGTAGTGTATGTCACCTATGATAAGCCAAGACAGTAGTGTTACTATACAAAAAACAAAGTTATTGAATACAAATTTTAATATCGAAATTCAGCGGACTGATTCACCTATGTGACGATTATATATTCTGTGTCCAGATTACTAAAATCAAACACTACATTGTCTATCATGCATGTGTTTTTTTTTTCTTCCCTGCTGTAGCTTAGTTATTTGACACAAGTTGTTAAGGATTATCGTTGCTGTTTTCCCATTACCATAGCAACCTGGGAGCTTCTGAGCACTGCCAGTTTGTCTGCGAACCACTCACCAGAAGCACGCGATGCACCCGAAGCAAAGCCTCACCTCACCAGCAACCCCAAGCCCAAACTCCCTCCCTCCCAGTCTGGCAACAGCCAGGAAAACAACAGAAAGCAAACAAGTAAGCGAAAATAGCTAGTAAGCAATTACATGACCTGCCACACACATACACCTATACAGGAAAACCACCATGCTTCACCCTGACATTCAATACAATGTATGCCATTCACGACAAGCCAAAATGGCAATGTTATTAAACTCAAGCCTGTGTCATTAAACTGAATGTCTATTGTGAATTTAATACTAGTTGTTCAGAATATGATTATTACATTCTGTGACATTTCAAGTTCAGGCTTCCACTGTCTCTCTAACCCGGTCAATTTGATGTCATGTACAAAAACACTGGTTATCTTGGTAACCATACTACCCATGGTCACGATGGGCTACAAAAATTACAATTCAAGTTAATACAAATAAATAACTTCTTATAATGTAGTGACCACAAGCTGTTAAGCTTTATCGTCGCTCTGTTACCATTACCATAGCAACCTGGGAGCGTCTGATACTGTTAATGAGTCTGTGAACTATTTACCAAAGGTGCATGATGCACCTGAAGCAAAGCTTCACTTCACTAGCAACCCCAAGCCTGAATTCCCTCCCAGCCCGGCAACAGCCGGGATAGAGCTGAAAGCAAACAAGTCAGCAAAAACAACGAACAACAAAAACAAAAAAAAACAAAAAAAAAACCAAAAAAAAATTATAATTATAATGACATCTGCACCAGCTACCAGACACGGCTGCATCCATGCACACAACATCAGGATCGACCAAGAAGCACGCAAAGCAACGATACCCACCACAAATGCCATCAACCATATCGATACAGAATAATAATGACATTTGTACTAGCCGCCAAACACAGCTGTATCCACGCACACCATTTTAGGATTGATTAAACCGCACTCGTAGCTATAATACCTGCCATAATTAACACTAACCATAGTTAATCAGAATAATGATGACATTTGTAGTAAGAGCTTGCTACTATTATTAACCAGGATATACATGACATTTCTGTGTCATACTTTAATTGAAGAAGGCATTAGTCTCCATGACAGCATTTTTTTTAAGAAAACACTCTACTGTTACTGTTATTATATGTTGCTTTGTTTGGCTAATATATAATATAAATAGTAACCCATCTTGACCTACCCTTGTTTTTGAAGAATTATTGGACTTTTGAACACTCTGAATAAATCATTACTGTTTCTCAGTTGTTTAAAAAAAGCTCTCCTTTTTAAAATAAAAACAGATGACAAGGGATGTACCATATCAGTTGATACTTTAAGAGATGTAGTTGTAAGAGTTATTTTTTTGGGACAGCTATCTCGGAATCAGTTTTTTGTTTCTTCTTTCTAGTATCAGCCCAAGCATTTGTTTCTTTTATTCTTTTAAGAGTAGGGGCCATCCATTCCATTTCTTCTGGAATAGGCACTGTGTTGTTGTTTTTGATGAATATAGTAGCTTCTTCTAAGTCATTAAAGGTTCTCATCTCATTGGCAAAAAGTATTTTTATCTTGGCTGGAAAGGCAAGCTGTGCTTTAATGTTGTTTTGTTTCAACAGTTTTATTATTGGCAAGACTTTTTTCCCTTTGTTGTAGTATTCTGGAAGAATAATCATTATCAAACCTTATCAGGCTTTGATTGTATTTTAAGGGCGATTTTCTCCAAGCAGATTTTAATATTAGTTCCTTGTCCAGAAATGAACGAAATTTTATAACTATGGATCTGGGTGGAGTATTTGTTGAATTAGAGGCAGGTTTCCTCAGTGCTCTATGCGCCCTTTCAATTCCAAATGGAAGTCCCTCTTTCAAGTCTAAAAATTCAGGAATCCAGGTTGTTAAAAAATGAATTAATGTCTTCACCTTCAGTGTTTTCAGGCAGACCAAAGATCCTTATGTTGTTTCTCCTTTCCCTGTTTTCTAAATCATCTATTTTCTTAAGCAGCCAAGTATTCTGTTTAAACAGAAATACTTTTTGGGATCCTTCCTCTTTGAGTCTCCCTTCAATGTCATTTAGAGAAGTTTCTATAGTTGTTATTGTTGCTCTAATAGTTCCTTAAGAGAGTCAGTCTGTTTTTGAGAATTTAATTTGAGGTTTTCTAAGTAATTTTTAAAGCCATCCATCTTCAAAGATAGTTCCTGTAAGGTAATTGTTATCAGTTGCAGTTCTTTTTTCAAAGCAGCATCTGGGTGAGAATTCCTTGAGTTGTTCATTTTCAGTGATTCAGTATATCTCCAAGTACTTGACAGGAAAATGTTTGTATATCTCCACCAAAATTGACATTTATGTAGTTTAGTAATTTATCTATAGATTTCTGACATTTTAAACTTGAAAATAATAACATTTTCCTATATTATTATACTAGTTTATGGAGCTCTGAAAATTCACCGCTCTCAGTTGGCCATCTAGGCTGTGCCCCGACATTTTGTTGTATTTTGATGTGGTAATACCATGCATTCTTTACAATCTTTAAATTAAAATGTTCTTCAGTGCAGTTCATAATAGGTGGCTGTTTTTGGTATTCTTGGCATTATCCTCTAGTGAATTATATAATTGGCCATGTTCTGAAATGATTACATTTGGGGCTGCACCTCTGTCATATATTTTTTGTCAGTTATTTCCAGGCTTGGGTTAGGATGGCTTACAAATTGAGTAAACAAAGAGTGACTGACAAGTCCACACCATACGAGTCAAGTGCTGAATATAAAAATAGAAAAAAAAAAGAAAAAAACAATCAGCCTTTGTTTACATGGTTAGTATTTGTTTGGCTGTACTACACAGTTCCTTTGGCTTGCAAATTGGTTGAATTGATGATTATTACAAAATGGAGAAAGCACATATGATTTCAGTATAGAAACATTTATTTCAGACATTGATCACTGATGGACTGGTGCTGTTTTAAACTCTTATTGAGCGCATGAGGCTAAGTGGTGCAAATGTAGCATTGTCTCCTCACAGCAAGACATTCTCCAGTTTGATTCTTGGCTGGGGTGCCTTCTGTGTGGAGTCTGCATGTCCTCCCTGCGTTCATGTGGGTTTTCTCCGGGTGCTCTGGTTTCCTCCCACATTACAAAGACATACATCTGGAGTGTTTCTCCCCGGGCCTCTGCTGAAAATTGGCTTTGTTCCAAGTTGGACTTTACCGGTAAACCAATGTTAAATAAATAAATAGTTAAAAAGGGACTTTTTTCTGCTTAACATTGGAGTTTAAAAATGCTTGTACACATTTATGCATGCTTGAAGTTAGTAAGTCAAGCTGTAAATGTTACTACAACAGACGAGCAATCCATTAATTTAGAAAAAGAGGAAGCCAAATTAATGTGATGGAAATAGGTAGGCCTTTCCTTGAGGAAAGCCTGTGGCAGCGTGTCACTGTAGACTACTCTTTGCTGTCTGGCCTTATCAAACATTTCATTTTCTCCTCAGATTAAACAGTGTTTCATTTACAAAAACAACAAAAGTTTAAAGCAGTGAAGTTCCAAACAGCACTGCAGTAAATGACCATGCCTAGTATAGACAGTATTATACATAGTGTTTGTTTCCTTATTTATTAATGAATATAAGTTTTGATTATAAGGGAGTCTCACTGGTCCCGTATACCTGTTTTTGCTCTGTTGCATCACAGAGCAGTCAGGTAACTGTCTAGCTAGCACTTGCAACTGACAAAGAATCTCTCCAGAGTAGATTAGGATGCATGTGAACAAGTGGTTTGGAAATTAAGGCTAAAAAATCTCGAATTTAGAATATTTTATCATATGTACATCAGAGCAGTGTGATGACACTTTATCACGAAAGAGGTTCTGCTTGATCTGATCATATTACAAGTTATATTATGAAGACAGACAAATGAAAATATGTTATCTGAAAAGCTGACAATGCAGAGATGTCCACCACCTTGCAGCCTTCTTGAAGGTATTTAACTTGTATGTCTTGTCATGCTGTGAAGCTGATAAGTGTCTATTTTAAGAGCTTGGCCTTGCTGCAATTTATGTCTGTTGTAAGAGCTGTGGTCATATAAATCTAACAAAAAACTGAGTAGACGTTTGTTTCTCGATTCAAGTAATATTTAGTATTGCATAACAAAAGTAACAGTTTCTGGTTAATAAGAATTTTAGTTGGCTAGACATTATTTAGAAATGGGGAAATACTGTATATTACAGCTCTCTAAAACTGACACCGAATGAGTTCATCATGCTATTATTTCACAAGAGTAGAGAAATGTTAACTAGTACAATATCCACACTTTTTTACCCATGGTAAACAAACTTGATATATATATATATATATATATATATATATATATATATACTGTCTTTATCTTTGTCAGTTCAGTATACAGATGTTATGTTCCTCTCATGCTGATATTAATTTTATTAACTTAATAATTTCTAAATAGTAGCAGTAGCCTTTGTGAAAATAAAAAAGCACTTATATAACATGCTGACTTAGAGAGGTGTTCCTAAGTGTGTGTGTGTGTGTGTGTGTGTGTGTGTGTGTGTGTGTGTGTGTGTGTGTGTAAGGGTATAGAAGATGCACCCTGAGTGTGTGCAAGGGTATGTAAGATGCACCAAATACTCTCAAGAAACAAAGCTAGCAGCCTGGGTTCACAGAGCTGCACTGCACAGCTGTGCAGGGCTGTTGCAGCTTGGTGGCACTCTCTGGTGACATGTGTAATAATTACAAACCCATTGCAAGAAAAGTAACATTTCCATGTGGGTAGTTGTGCTCCAGTGTACATAAATGAACAGTGCAGTAACTATACAAGTGGACATGCAGTAAAACATGTACACAGAAGCGTGTGATATAATTCACGCAGCAGCAACAGCTCACTATATTGTGAATATCTCATGGGAATGGAGAATATTACTTCACTCCATTGAAAGGTGAAGTAAATCAGTATATATAGCATCTGTACTATCAATGATAAGGTATTTCTTATCAGGATGGCACAAAGTGGCGCACAGAACTATGTAACTCTGCAGTATTTGCAAATGTAGGGTTATAGTACTCACAGATGTGAAGTCCTGTCAGTTGTGTTAAAGGAGATGAAAAGGATGTTTAGGAAAGTAGGAAAACAGAGAAGGCAGCATGCAGGGAGACACAAAGAAGAACAGATTGTGGAGAATTGAGTCACTTTTGTTTGTGGGGATAAGGCTGCCATTTTTTATTCTACAGAAAGAAGAGAAGGGGAGGATATAAATGGAAAATAAAGAAAGAAACTATAACATTATGTAGTGGCAGACAGACACACATGCACCAGTCCAGACAGACAAACAGGGATGAGTGTGCACAGACTGGGTTGGGGAGATACGGGACAGACAAAGGCAGAGCGCCTACAAATGGTAATGGGGACAGTTGGACAATGTAAAGGGTATGGAGCAGACACAAGAGGGAACAGTTACAACATACTCCATACACTGTCGTTGAATACCTAATGCACTCAGTCTGACCACAGATGAGGTGAGAACAGACAGCTCAGTCATGTTACCAAAGGAGGGCTGGTTATAGTACTCAGGGATTGGAAGGAGACAACTGTAGTAGACCCTCAAAATTTTAAGTTTTAGGGTGATAATCCAACTTTGGTGACTGGCTTAGAAGAGGCTTTGTCGCCGGTTTTGGACCTCGGATGCCTGCCCTTTTCTTTTTCCTTGCGCTTTTTATAAACTCCGGTTGTCAGCTGTTCCGACGGCATTATATAATTAAACCTTCGGCCAAAGTAATGAAAAGCAAAATCGTACCGACGCTTAATAGTGCGTTGGTTGAATCTAGCACAAAACCGACAACTAGCAACGTCGTGGTCAGGGCCTAGGCAAGGAATACAGTAAGAATGAAGAAATACAATTGTTAACTTTTTCTGACATCGGTCTGGAGCAAGAAAAAAATTTCCCCAACAGGGTACTTAGCTTTATTGAAGACTTCGGATCTGAAATTCAAATTTGAAAATCTCAGGAGTCGGCTGACTGGCACTTGCGAACTGCTTTTGCTTCGGGCACTGCGCGGCAAGAAAGACTAAAGAAAATGGCATCGGCTGCATCTTTTATACCCCTGGCGCACTGATGTCAGGGAAGAGGCGACAGCAACCAACGCCGGACCAGGACTTTGGAATTCAGGCCGACTGCGGGTAGCCTGCCAGCAGGATAACCCAAGTGTAATGAGTGCAACAGTGAATACACTCGGACATCTACATTTATGGTAGGTACACAACTGTACTTTGGGTGCTGAACACAATATTGTGGGTTATTTAACCAACAGAAACAACCATGCTAATTTCAAGGCTGCAGCCAGATGAAGAGCAGATGAGCTGAAACAGATAAGGCAGTCAAATTTATATCACTTGTAACATAGATGAGGCTGCCTTACCTGTTGTACATGAGGCTTTTGTGTTGGTTACTCAGTAGGATTAAAACCACCTTGAACAGCAATGCTTATTATATGGCAGCATGCCAAATGAAGCATGCCTCTAGGTATTTAAATCTGTAAGATTCCTCACCCATGCAGAACCTGGCCAATCAATATGTAAGATTCCTCACCCATGCAGAATCTGGCCAATCAAAAACAGTCCTGGAACCCAAGCTCAGGTGTCTGTCATATGTATCTTCAGATACAGTCAGGCACCCTGTATAATTATTGAAAGTCTGAAAGTTATCTTTTCACCATATTTAGTGATAGGCAGAGGACATTGCTAATTTATTAAGGACCTACTTTCCTTACTCAACACCTTTCTCCACTCTAAAACAGCTTTGTAGTTTCTAACTGCAGCAAAGAAGCTTTCAAAGTGATACAGCTAAAAACTTCTAATGTTCTCTCTGAAGACGGCATATCTCTGTTAGTTTTAAACACACTCCAAGTACTCTGTCATTACTTAGTGCAAATGGATTGAACAGGACCATCAGAGAATGTATTATACCTTCCAACTTCAGGAAGACCTATGTTCTACCATTACATAAAGGAAGGGTCCCTGACACCAACTACCAATAAATTTCTCTTTTTGCCGGGTCTCTGTAAAGTGTTTGAAAGAATTACTTATAACACAGTCACCTCCTAATCAAGCACAAAATATTTTTTTTCCAGAATGTGTCATTGCTACTGCCCTTTCCACTTTATCAAAAGACTTGCCGTCTTTCCTGTGCAAAGTTAAGGTTGTATCTGCAGCATTTTTGGGCTTCTCAAAGTCATATGACGTGGTCAGAGACATTATCAATACTGTGATCTAATGCGATCAGGCCTTCATAATCTACTCTATAATCTAACCCAATCACCATAATGTAGTTTGAGTGCTGCCTCTGATATAGGTCTTGTTTTATGAAATGAAAAGATTCTGTGTCATAGACTTAATACCGGACAAATGAAATGCCACAGGGATCAATAGTGGGTCCCCTACTAGTCAGTTTGTTTTCCTGACATGTGGGTACACAGAAAATGAATCTATTTCACCATTAAGAATAAAGATGTCTCAGTCGTGGTATACAGCACTGGGGATGTAGAAGTAGTTCGAGTCAATGAAATATATGCTTCCTTAGTCTATATGTGACTAAATGTGGCTAACAATAGCTTCTAAATGTAAAACAAAATGTACAGTAGCAGCTGTTTTTTTCCCTTAAACTTAACCTCCCTTGACTTAAAATAATGTCACTGAAAATATTTAAGAGATTATTATGACAACGAGTTGAAATTTGGCAAGCAATAAATGAAAATACAGGCCAGATAATCTAATGATTGCATATGAGTCATTTTCTTACAGATGAACTGAACTCCAACGTAATTAATGCCTTGCTGTTGCCCGAACTGCCCAGTCTACTATACTAAGGTAAACAGCCCTCTTCCTTCAAAGCTAAGAGCATGTCTCATGTTGCAGAAAAATTAATTACAAATGCTTCTTGGAAAGCATTTCATTAGCAGTTTTTCTATACATTTGGCTGGTATGAGCTCATTAATAAGCTACATAACATGGCGTCTTACATTTACTGTGGAGAATTTTGGCATCTATCTCACTGTGTGCACAAAATAACAGAGAAGACAGGTTTCCTAATGTACACAAACACATCCGCCTGCATCTGAAAAAATCTGCTTATTGAAAAAATGCTGTTCTCATTATGTCTAAAATATACATAATTCTGAAATGGCACTGCGTATCAAAAATGATAAAAGAACAGGCTAACCTCTGCTTCAAATATGCAGTATACTAGTCTATTCATAACTTGCACTGTTTTAGTACATTGATTACTGTAAATTAATTTTCTATGTGTTGACATGTTTGCTTTCTTTTAACTTTTCTCCACAGGTCTTCATCTAAAATGGAGCAAATTCATTTCATTACCTAAACAACAAATTCCACACATGTATGAATGACAGAATGGGATTAAAAACAGGGTATACAGAGTCATCCTTTTAGTTAATAAAATCTTGAGGCATCTTTACTAGTGCAAATTAGTACCCAGGATGACCATTGACCATACTCTTATATTACATGCTGACCTGACCAGCACTGTTTATCTTACAGCACTATCCACAACTGACATCCAATCAATCAATCAATCAATCAATCGATCAATAAATAAATAAATAAATAAAAATGTCCAAACCCACCTCACCTACTAGGTTATTTAAAAAATATTTATCTTGCCAGGTAACCGAAACCTTTTCTAGAATGACCTACTAAAACACAGCTGTTTATTCTTACAGACAGCATTTACTATTTTGGTATCTGTCATTCATTTAATACAAATAAGATTATAGTAATTTCTCAAAAAAAAATTAGGCAATGCTATTCATTACTAGAAGACTATCAAGCAGAACTGTATAAGTGATAACACATCTGAAAAATATAGAGGTATATGATCAGGTGTCTGATTGTAATCAGCTTATTATGTGTTTGAGATGGATGCCAAGAAATTTACCTCAAGAACCAAGTCCAAGAGATAAATCTTGCATCCATGTCAAGGTCACATAATAAAAGATTATGATTGGTGACTGACTTATAAGTCTTTATAATTGATGTAGGTTTATCTTCTCCATGTACTACCACTTACAGAAAAACAAGAGAAAACGCAGGAGAGTGAAGTGATTTACTGGCTGATAAAGCACTGTCAAACTAGTAGCAACATACATGCTGTTTTTTGCATAAAAATTCTGAGCAAATAGGTTCATGGGTTCATAGGCAAGTACTAATCTAGCTGCCCTTTCAGGCCATTTTAAGACTAGCCAATTTCCCTTGTGGTGTTTGAATTAGCCCATCCCATTAGATAGGTTAGAGTGTTAGCTTTTACCCATCCCATGACCAATAATTATATATTACTCCAGTGATAACAACTGGGATCATATTGAGGGGACCCATGCATGGGATAAAGCATTTAGGAAAGTCATTTAAAAGGCTAAGTCCTTTGGGGAGTCAATTAATTCCAGAGAATCACTACTGAAAGCCAAAAGTATCTTTATTTCAAATGTGGAGTATCTGTTGCCTATTTCCACTATTGTCTCCATAGAATACAAAATTATTTCAAACTACACTTAGTAAAGTCTTTCACTTCACATTACTTCTAGACCCCATGGAACAACGCTTGTCCTTAACTAGAGCAAACTGGCTCTCTGTAACACAGTCTACTATGTTTCCTTTTACATCATCAGTCTATCAACTATTACATTTAGAAAAGTAACCCCAAAAACCGATAAACTAAAATGTAAAACAGTAAAATACGCAGAAAGATCTCAAGCAGAATACTCAATTAAATTACAAAAGCTATCTTTTGCCCTGTCCGTGGGAGAAAGTACCATTTCTAAATGTGCACCAGCAACATGAATGTCACTGCACCTGATCTAAGGAATAAAAATATACTATGTTAAATGAAATTCTTGCCCCATACACATTGAATAGAAAACACAACTTGAACTGCTTCAGGGACTCTAGGTGTCTACTACAATTTTCTGTGAGTAACTATTCATCATCAGTTTTAATCTGTCATAGCCACAAATTAGAATGGATGCAGCATTATGAACAGTATATTGTATACACTGAATACACACCTTCTGTCATCGCATACATTTTTAGGTATCACTCTTGTCCAATAAGGTCTACTGATATGAAAACTACTGTGAAGCTAACATGACATCGGGGGTAACATGATGAAACAAGTATGATTATAAAGTAACTCGGTCAAACAAGAAATATAATAAAAATAATAAAATGACATAGAACAGATAGAGGTGCTGCTTGTCCTATAGTGCAATAAAAAATCAACTGACATCATCTAACACTTTTACCAACAAATTCTCTTTGCTTGTATTTTCTTAATATACCTTTTTGTATGAACATAATAATGTTTTCTCAAAAAAGTAGCCTATTTTGTAATAAAATAAGAAAACTTTTATTTAACAAGTCTTTTTCTGTCTGAGTTTGTAATAATTAATGATTGCTCAAAGTAAATCTTTATCTTTTACAGGTCATATAGCTCATACATCTGTGTTACAGGGGCGGCCCGTGCTATTGGACTGCCAGACTGCAACCCCCTCAACTTTAAAATTAAGAAATAAAAAGAAATAAATAGAAAACAAAAATTTTAAAAATCGCGGACTTCGCGCATGCGCACTAGTCCGGACTGCTGCTGAGACAGTCTGGAGCATGTGCAGATTGTCTCAGCAGCAGTCCTGACTGGGAAACCTGAAGAACAGAGCTCCCAGAAGTCTGCATAGACTGTCCTGGGAACTCGCTATGGGCAGGATCAGATTTGCACGGGATTTGGATTTATGGACAGGGATCGGATTTGCAGTGGTTTACTACAGGTAAGTGTGTGATTTATGGACAGGGATCTGCAGTGTGTGTGTGTGTGTGTGTGTGTGTGTGTGTGTGTGTGTGTGTGTGTGTGCGTGAAAAGCAATATACTGGTGGTTAGACTCATGGTGGTGTGGTAGGGAATACCTCAGACCTAAACCCTGTACCTTGTATGCAGGTGTTAAAGACCTGAATTCCCTACCGACCACCATTTGTAAAAAAATTGCAGATTTTTGCCTCATATTTGATCTGATCTATTCCTCATAATATCTGTGGTTTGTAAATATTGCAATGCTTGATATTTGATGGTGCAGTGGTAGCACTGTTGCCTCACAACTGCAGTTTCTCAGGTTTGATTCTTGGCTGGGGTGCCTTCTTTGTGGGGGTCTGTATCTTCTCCCTGTGTTTGTGTGGGTTTGCTTTTGTGTCCTCCCATGTTACAAAGACATGTCTGCATTATTTCTTCCTGGGCCTCTACTGAAAATTTTTTTTTTGTTCCAAGTCAGACTGTCCTGATTAACAAATGTTAAATAAAATTGACAGGCATTTGAATTTCAGACTTCAGGTTTCTGAATGTTTAATTCCTTACATATTTGATGGTGCAGTCACAGTATTGTTGCCTCACAGCTATAGGTTTTCTGGTTTGATTCTTGGCTGGGGTGCCTTCTGTGTGGCGTCTGCATCTTATCCCTGTGTTTGTGTGGATTTGCTCTGGTGTCCTGCCATTTTACAAAGACGTGTCTACAGTATTTCTCCCTGGGCCTGTGCTGAAAATTGTTTTTGTTCCATCAGAAGTAAAATTGACAGGCATTTGAATTTCAGACTTCATATTCTTCAGAAAATACATAGTAAAACAACTTTTTATTCTAGCAATAAATATATAGTAACACAACCTTTTATTATAGCAATATTTTAAGTTTATAAGATGACTATTTGAAATTTGTCCTTATTTTTGGGACTGTAATACCCTGTTATTGGCTTTGTCCAGGATTTTGCGCTAAGGTTGACAGCTATGGCAAGAACTGAATTCACTGAATATGTTTGAGGGCTGTATTCCCTCATTACTGGGTTTGTCCAGGTGTTTTGTGCTAAGAGGTTGACAGCTATGTTGAGAACTGAATTAATTAAATGATAGCCATTTAAGTTTCAGTCTTTCTCTCTTTCACAAAGCAGCTGATTTGGCATAGTGGTATGTTGCTCTTGACTGTTTTGCACAGGGACCTTGGCAGTAAAATGTACGGTGGTAACACAGCATTTTTCTTTCACAAAGCAGGTGATTTGGCATAGTGGTATGTTGTTCTGACTCTTTTGCACAGGGACCTTGGCAGTAAAATGTATGGTGGTAACACAGCATTTTATTCTAGCAGCTTTCCAAGATTATACAAGCAATGTTTAATGTGTCCCTGGTTTTTGCCCTTTTGACCCACCCCAATAAATTTGGCTTTTTCCAGATTTCTTGTGCTGCGAAGTTGAGATGCAGTTGAGTACTGAATAGATTTTACAAGGAGCTGAGAGCTGCAGGGGAAGAGAAGTTTAGTGCTGATTATGCTAAGTCAGCTCACATTGCTAATAGCACAACAGGTTGTGTACTTGCTTTTGGTGCAGAAGGTTGTTTGTTCTACTCCATAAGGGGTGAATGCTGCCGTACTTAAAGTTAAGATACTAACTGTGAGCCTGTTATCAGTTTGCCATCCATTTCCTATTGCAATATTACTAGCTTATTTTTAATGTAATTAGGCACTTTATTCCTCAGGGGCATCAGACACTTTATTTTTCGATGAAACCATGAAATATAAAGGTGATTGCTAGCAGCAACCTCTTCATTACAGATTTATTTAACGTGGAATTATTTAGATGACTTTTTTACTACTTCAGAGATTGTGCATATTTACTGATAATGGTGGACTGTAGAATTGTACATATTTACTGATAATAGTGGACTGTAGAAGTTTGAGTAGACTTTTATGATGGAAATGTTCTGAATTGGGCAGTTTTGTCATTGGTGCATGTGTTTTGTTTCATTGTTTACTGGAAAAATGTTCAAAGCAATAGGAAGGTGTATCAAAGAGCACATGTATGTTTCATATGCAAGGGGCCTATGATTTGAAAACAGCCCAGAATTAATTATCTGCCACGGGTAAAATGTATTTTCTTCGAATGTGGGTTTCAATGTTGTTTCAATGAATGTGAGTTTCAAGGGTAGAGAAGTTTTAATGCCAAGTTTGTTTAGCAGATGTCTTAATGTTTGTGCTGTAAAATGCAAAATAAAACTTTCAAATGAAGTTCAAATCATCATAGAAGTAAATCAGTATGCACATTAGTGTTTATGGTAAATGGAGTGAAATAGCAAAGTAATGGATCATTGGAATGGCTGCAGGGGGAGGCTCCATTCGACCATGGTTTTGTGAGGGGGAAGGGCGGCAAACTTAGGCAGCCCCAGCTGAACTATACCTCCCAACTGTCCAAATTTCCAAAGAATGAATAGATTTTTTGCTTCTTATTTTTGGTTTGTTCCTCATAAAATGTGTGGTTTTCTGGCAAATCATTTAGGAATTAAGTCACTAAATAATGACACACTAGTTTCAGACTTCATAACCTTCAGAAAAATGCATGCTAAAGTAAGACCTGTTCTATCAACTGTCCCAGTTTATACAAGAGCAATTTTTAATACTGTTTATATGTTCCCCCAGTATATTTGGCCTTGTCCAGATTTATTGCCTTAACAGGTTGAGAGGTACATGCAAATAAATTACTTTATAGAATTAGGCATAGCCAAACCTCTCAACTGTCCCTGATTTTGGCTCAAAATGTTGCTCTTCCCCTAATGATCCCTCCGCAAAATAGCAATTTTGGAAGACAACATGGAGGGTTTATAATTAAGAAATAACTGTAATAATCAGATTACTTTTATATCAGAAATGCATGTAGATTATTTAATTTTGTCAGCTGCTCAAGTTAGCAGTACTAATATTAAAGTGTCCCTTCTTTGACAGGTTCCCAGCTGTATTGTGTTGCTATTTTATATTTTTACATCACATTTTTGGTCCATTTTTCATAAAATTGTGTTTTTTGGCAAATTAGCGACAAATCATTAAAGACTGAAGTTAGAAAATGATGACAGACATTTGAGTTTCAGATTTCATACTATTCAGAAATTTCATACTAATGCAAGACCTCTATTAGCTTTCTAAGTTTCTAAGAGCAATATTTTAAAAATTGTTCTTATTTTTGGGCCTTTGTCCCATTTCTTTGTATGGCTTTGTCCAGATTTCTTGCTCTGAGGTTGAGAGGTATGACAAATGTGTCGGGGCCATCACAAGTCAGCCAGAGACATTTCAAACTGTGACATACTTGTTGCACCCCATTCCCCCATGTAGTGACTCTGGATGTGTTGAAGCAAGGCAAGGAGTAGATATGTAGTGTAAATGTGCAGAGAATCCCAACCATCCAAGGTAGACACAAGTACTAGAGTGGCTTTTCATCTGTCCTTGATTTTTACAGAATGGTCTGGTTTCTGTCATATTTTTTGTACTGTTAATTTATGTTTATTACTCAAAGTGCCTGTTGCTCTGTGTTAAGTAGCAATACTTTAATGACCATCAGGTAAGCTTGGCTGAGATTGCAAGATGCAAGTAAGCTTTAATAAGCATACTGTTAAAGAATTGCCAACATTGAAAGCCTTTCTATTGCCATGTAGAGAATACTTAACTAGATAATGTATAAGCCTTGGGTATTGAAATGCATATGCCAGTATTTGTAATAAAGGACAGAATTACATTATTTTAAGAGTCTCATTACACTTGGAGACTTCCAGCCAGTTTACCCGTAAACCGAATGCCAATCGCGTGGTCCATAACCTGTACAGTAATCCTTTTAAGCAATGTATCTTGAGCTTATTTCTTGTTTGCTTTTCATTTTTTACTTTGATCATGTTTTCCCCATGAAACAAGTAGATGTCAGGCAGCAGGTCTTTTTTTGGATAAGGAACATTTTTACAAGTGGGGGCATCAGAGATTTCTACTTTCAGCATGTCACTTGTTACTTTAATAAAGCTGAATATAAATTATAACAAGTAAAAACGTAACTATAGAGCAAAAGAATGAAGGGGTACCAAACGTTGCTGCAATGTTCCATAAACCAAGTAGAATCAACCATAAATCAAAATACTCCAACGTAGTCCAAAGATAAAAGCAAGGATTTTATTGCAATATAAGTCGGTTAGCGCTTTCGCTGAATAGCTTCTTCAGACCTCAATTCTGATTGAATATAAATTATAATTAGAACTGCAGTGCAAGAAGTGGTTTGAGTTGAGTGCTGCTTGTTTTTCTTATACTTGATTTTGACTGGCATTCCATTAATGTATTTAAAAAAAAGTAATTTATTTTTTCATGCCTCACAACCTTTTTTGTTTCCATCTAGATATTAAGCTGTCATGCAGCCAATGCATTGAAATATTTTTATTCTTCTACACTTCATTTTGTCTTGATTGGACTCTCATAATGACGGTTTGGCACCCAGGGCAGTATATTTAGTTTTTCTGGTTTGCTACTACAGGTGTGTGTGTGTGTGTGTGTGTGTGTGTGTGTGTGTGTGTGTGTGTGTGTGTGTGTGTGTGTGTGTGTGTGTGTGTGTGTGTGTGTGTGTGTGTGTGTGTGTGTGTGTGTGTGTGTGTGGTAGGGAATACCTCAGGCTTGAACCCTGTACCTTGTATGCAGGTGTTAAAAGACCTGAATTCCCTACCCACCACCATTTGTAAAAAAAAAAAATTGCAGATTTTTGCCTCATATTTGATCTGATCTGTTCCTCATAATATCTGTGGTTTGTAAATGTTGCCATGCTTGATATTTGATGGTGCAGTGGTAGCACTGTTGCCTCACAGCTGCAGGTTCTCAGGTGTGATTCTTGGCTGGGTGCCTTCTTTGTGGGGTCTGTGTCTTCTCCCTGTGTTTGCGTGGGTTTGCTTTTGTGTCCTCCCATGTTACAAAGACATGTTTGCATTATTTCTTCCTGGGCCTCTGCTGAAATTTTTTTTTTGTTCCAAGTCAGACTGTCCTGATTAACAAATGTTAAATAAAATTGACATGCATTTGAATTTCAGACTTCAGGTTTCTGAATGTTTAATTCCTTGCATATTTGATCGTGCAGTGGTAGTATTGTTGCCTCACAGCTATGGGTTTTCTGGTTTGATTCTTGGCTGGGGTGCCTTCTGTGTGGAGTCTGCATCTCCCCCCTGTGTTTGTGTGGATTTGCTCCGGTGCCCTGTCATTTTACAAAGACGTGTCTGCAGTATTTCTCCCTGGGTCTCTGCTGAAAATTGTTTTTGTTCTGTCAGCAGTAAAATTGACAGGCATTTGAATTTCGGACTTCATGTTCTTCAGAAAATACACAGTAACACAACCGTAACACAACCTTTTATTCTAGCAATTTTCTAAGTTTATAAGATGAATATTTGAAATTTGTCCCTATTTTTGGGACTGTATTCCCCCATTATTGGCTTCGTCCAGGTTTTTTGTGCTAAGGTTGACAGCTATGGCAAGAACTGAATTCACTGAATATGTTTGAGGGCTGTATTCCCTCATTACTGGGTTTGTCCAGGTGTTTTGTACTAAGAGGTTGACAGCTATGGTGAGAACTGAATTCACTAAATGATAGCCATTTAAGTTTCAGTCTTCCTCACTTTTACAAAGCAGCTGATTTGGCATAGTGGAATGTTGCTCTGACTGTTTTGCACAGGGACCTTGGCAGTAAAATGTATGGTGGTAACACAGCATTTTATTCTAGCAACTTTCCAAAATTATACAAGCAATGTTTAATGTGTCCCTGGTTTTTGGGCTTTTGACCCTCCCCCCAATACATTTTGGCTTTTTCCAGTTTTCTTGTGCTGCGAAGTTGAGATGCAGTTGAGTATTGAGTAGATTTTACAAGGAGCTGAGAGCTGCAGGGGAGCAGAAGTTTAGTGTTGCTTAATTGAAATTGGTTTGCCTTGTTAATAGCACGACAGGTTGTGTACTTGCGTTTGATGCAGAAGGCTGTGGGTTCTACTCCCATAAGGGGTGGATGCTGCCATACTGAGAATGTTCTCCTTAGTGATGATACTAATTATGAGTCTGTTATCAGTTTGCCATCCATTTCCTCTTGCAATATTACTAGCTTATTGTTTTAATGTAATATAGGCCATTTATTCCTGAGGGGCAACGGGCACTTTATTTTTCGATGAAACCATGAAATATAAAGGTGTTTGCTAGCAGCAACCTCTTCATTAGTTACAGATTTCTTTAATGTGGAATTATTTAGATGAATTTTACTTCTTCAGAGATTGTGCATATTTACTGATAACGGACTGTAGAATTGTGCATATTTACTGATAATGGACTGTAGAATTGTGCAAATCTACTGATAATGGTGGACTGTAGAATTGTGCATATATTTACTAATAATGGTGGACTGTGGAAGTCAGAGTAGACTTTTATGATAAATGTTCTGAACTGGGCAGTTTTGCCATTATGGGTGCATGCATTTTGTTTCATTGCTTACTGGAAAAATGTTCAAAACAAATTTAAAACTCCATCTAACAACTGTACTGTATTGTACAAGGAATATAATTTAGTACAATGAGGAAGGTGTATCAAAGAGCACATGTATGTTTCATATGCAAAAGGCCTATGATTTGAAAACAGCCCCAAATTAATCTTTATCTGCTACTGGCAAAATGTATTTTCTTTGAATGTGGGTTTCAATGCTGTTTCAATGAATGTGAGTTTCAAGGGCAGAGAAGTTTTAATGCTAAGTTTTCATTGTGAGACTGCATTGCTTTGTTTAGCAGATGGCTTAGTGTCTGTGCTGTAAAATACAAAATAAAACTTTCAAATGAATTCCAACTCATCATAGAAGTAAAGCAGTATGCACATTAGTGTTTATGGTAAATGGAGTGAAATAGCCAAGTAATGGTTCATTGGAATGGCTGCAGAGGCTCCATTCAACCATGATTTTGTCAGGGGGGAAGGGCAGCAAACTTAGACAGGCCCAGCTGCACTATACCTCCCAACTGCCCAGATTGATTTTTGCTTCTTATTTTTGGTTTGTTCTTCATAAAATTTGTAGTTTTCTTGCAAATCATTTAGAAACTAAGTCACTAAATAATGATACACTGAGTTTCAGACTTCATAACCTTCAGGAAAAGGTATGCTAAAGTAAGAACTGTAATTCTATCAATTGTCTCAATTTATACAACAGCAATTTTAGTACTGTTTATATGTTCCCCCAATATATTTGGCCTTGTTCAGATTTACTGCATTAACAGGTTGATAGGTACTTGCAAATAAATTGCTTTATAGAATTAGGCATAGCCAACCTCTCAACTGGCCCCGATTTTGTCTCAAAATGTTGCTCTTCTCCCTAATAATCCCTCCGCAAAATAGCAATTTTGGAAGAAAACATGGAGGGTTTACAATTAAGAAATAACTGTAATAATCACAGTTATAGATTACTTGAAATGCATGTAGATTCTTTTATTTTGTCAGCTGCTCAAGTTAGCAGTACTAATATTAAAGTGTCCCTTCTTTGACAGGTTCCCAGCTGTATTGTGTGGCTATTTTATATTTTTGCATCACATTTTTGGTCAATTTTTCATAAAATTGTGTTTTTGGTAAATTAGTGACAAATCATTAAAGACTGAAGTTAGAAAATAATGACAGACATTTGAGTTTCAGATTTTATACCCTTCAGAAAATTCATACTAATGCAAGACCTATTATCTTTCTAAGTTTATTAGAGCAATATTTAAAAATTGTGATTAATTTTGGGCCTTTGCCCCACTTCTGTGTATGGCTTTGTCCAGATTCTTGCTCTGAGGTTGAGAGGTATGACAAATGTGTCAGAGCTATCACAGTCAGCCAGAGACATTTCAAATTGCCACATACTTGTTGCACTCCACTCCCCCATGTAGTGACTCTGGATGTGTCCAAGCAAGGCAAGGAGTAGTTATGCAGTGTAAATGTGCAGTGTGTCCCCCCATCCAAGGTAGACACAAGTACTTCAGTGGCTTTTCATCTGTCCTTGATTTTGCAGAACGGTCTGGTTTCTGTCATATTTTTGTACTGTTGATTTATGCTTATTACTCAGATTTATGCTTATTACTCAGAAAGTGCCTGTTGCTCTGTGTTTAAGTAGAATGCTTTAATGACCATAAGGTAAGCTTGTCTGAGATCGTAAGATGCAAGTAAGCTTTAATAAGCATACTGTTAAAGAATTGCCAACATTGAAAGCCTTTCTGTTGTTGCCATGCAGAGAATACTTGACTAGATAATGTATAAGCCTTGGGTATTAAAGGACAGGATTCCATTATTTTAAAAAGCTCATTACACTTGTTGGAGACTTCCAGTCATCTCTACAGACTTTACCCGTAAACTAAACAGAATGCCAATCATGTGTGGTCCATAACCTGTACAGTAATCCTTTAAGCAATGTATCTTGAGCTTGTTTCTTGTTTGCTTTTCATTTTTTACTTTGATCATGTTTTCCCCATGAAACAAGTAGATAGTTGTCAGGCAGCAGGTCTTTTTTGGATAAGAAACATTTTTACAAGTGGGGCATCACAGAGATTTCTACTTTCAGCATGTTACTTGGTACTTTAATAAAGCTGAATATAAATTATAATTAGAACTGCTGTGCAAGGAGAAGTGGTTTGAGTTGAGTGCTTCTTGTTTTTCTTATACTTGATTTTGACTGGCATTCCAGTAATGTATTTAAAAAGTAATTTATTTTTTCATGCCTCACAACCTTTTGTTTCCATCTAGATATTAAGTAAGCTGTCATGCAGCCAATGCATTGAAATATTTTTATTCTTCTACACTTATTTTTGTCTTGATTGGACTCTCATAATGATGGTTTGGCACCCAGGGCAGCGTATTTAATTAAAGTTAGTTTTTGTGGTTTTGAGCATAGCGCCTCCCCTTTCTAGTTGGCCACACCCCTTCCCCTTGACCCCACCCATTCAGCTGTCTCCTGCAGCCCCCCTTTGATTTGAAGTTACCAGCCGCCACTGTGTGTTACATTCATTTTTTCCTAAAATTTTATCAGATTACAAACTTTCCAGAATCAATGCATTTCATATTATTTAATTTCTAAGGAAATTCTTATATCTCATAGAGATTCAGTTATACAGTTGACTGTTGAGTAACAGTGCATGTAAATCATCAGTTTCAATCTGCATTAGTTATTACATTGACAAACTAAATTAATTTCAATCATATGTCATATTCTAACATTGCTATTATATTTTTCATTTTATTAGCTGCATTTCATTGTTGTAAGAGACAATAATAAATACGGCAAAGCACCTTATTTATTATACTATTAAACATTCAATCATGCAAATCCACTATGTGATATAGTTTGCAAAATTATTGGGAAAAAAGCTTGTGTTTAACAATTCACTTGTGGTTAACACTACAGAGAAAAAAATATAAACCATTTATTTTTAGAACTCATATCGTACCAAACAAACTTTGTAAATTTTGCTTTACAGCACATCTCAAAGGAAACATTTGAAAACATATCTCTATAATCACTTATTACAATCTCTGTCTTTAAACTGAATGTAATTTTACTGGAAAACATGACAAAATTAGATATCTTTTAGCTCTTGCAATTACCACAAACTAATCAGTACACACATCAGTTATTTGCTTATGAACTCTTGGCTACATAAACTAAATATTTTCTGTTTTGTTTATTAATAATATATGCTATGATAAGTTTTTATCTTACTTTACGAACACATTTTTTAATAATATAGCAGATTTATTTTTATTCAGCTTCTTCCATGCCCATGCTGTCCTTTTAGCTCCTCTTAATGTGAAACAATTTAAAGAAACCATTGTGTCATCAATGATACGAAAACACATGTATACTTTAAGAGACACATGGTGCTTGGCCTTCTGCCATCTTATCACATTCCCTGGAAAGTACGTCCTTGTTATGTTAAACCTGACTAGCTGTACCAGCTTTTGGCACTCACTCATTCATAGTCTGTTTCTAATTTGAAAGCAAAATAAATGCTTCTATCAATAATCATCACCATGCTATTTAATTGTACCAGCCACTGAGGCCTTTTTGTTCTTAATTGCTTCAGAGAGTTACTGACACAAATTACTGTACTTTTTCTACAATTATTATAATAAAGCACATTCAAATCAATACTATTTAAGAGATTATTTTCTCAAAACCTTTTGCCATTAGGTCCTAGCCCTGTGGCAAAGAGGGATAAAACTGTGACTGTACTTCAGATGACATGTGTTTTATTAGTGGCACAGACCCTAGATAGACCTGAAGGGGAGGATGGCAATGAGTGACCAATGATGGCTCACCAATCCTGGGGAGAGGGAACTAGCATGGCTTACTGTACTGGCAATAAATGCAGTGTTAAGAGCTGAGCAAGCTCTGTGCTGCAAGACGTGTGCTGCTGCAGCAAGATGTTGTATAAGTGAGGAAGAGCACATACACCTTCTGAAGCACCTATAGTCGAGCTTGCAAGGCTGACATGGGGATGGGACAGTCCAGGAGGTAGACTGATTTGATCCCTAATTCCTAACTCTCACTTCCATAAGGGAATAAATGGACCAAAATGGTCTCATCCCCATGGAAGAACAAATGGGTTGAGCTGGTGGAGATAGAGGAGCCATTGGCTTTCACCCCGGTAGAGGAATGAATGGGTCAGTTGGCTGCAGGAAGCAAAGCCATTGAATTAATCCAGCAAAAAGAAAAAAAGGCTTTCCCCCTTCCAAAAAGAAAAAAGTATCACATTGATGTTTATCAGTTAAGACTAGTCTTCTGTAATCATGCGGTGTATACTCTATCTTAGATGATTTAGACCCAGATTTCAGGACGTGTTTATGCACATGTGGCAGAGTTTACATCTTTGGCAGCTCACTATCTGATTTGCTCCAAATACCATGGTGCATTGTATGTAATGTCCAGCATCAGGGCTTCATAAGATGTGCTTAGGCTGTCTGAAGTAGGCAACTGGCTTACTACATGAGCATGATATTTCTCTGATGTGTAAACAACTTATACTTGAAATCTCTCAGCATTACTGCTTAGAGCTACAATTTTGGTGAATTTACTCATGGAATAGGTTTCCTTTCATTCAAAGATCATATATGACTGGTTTCTATATATGGTAAGTAAAAGACCATGTAACATTTATGTCATCTTTGGATTCCAAAAACATGCGATGATAATCACTAATAACCAAAAAAAAAGCTCAGACATAAGTCAAGAAGAAGAAACAAAGAAATGGTTGCTGAGAAACCTGAACTTTATCTACAAGAGGGCTGAAATATTAAAAATGTATTGAACATTGTGAAGAAGGACATTTCAAGCAAAAACCTTAAAGGGGCCAGGAACCACACTGTAGTCAGTAAGTGTCCATTTATTTTTGAGGGAGATACGATTGATATTAGCGGCCATCAGAAGAGTTGTAGAACTGGCACATGGATGCAACTGTCTAACAGCTGGTATTATTTACATTGCTATTTCCAATTATTGCAAATCATTTTATGTAAGTAAAAGTGAAAAAAAACTCCGCACCAAAAGTCCCAGCAAAATGTTTATTCACCCCAGTTTTAGCGCTTTTGTTCCAAAACACAGGAACTTCGTAAGAAACTGTACCAAAGTAACTTCCTTCCTTTTAAAGACTCAGAATGAGGCTCCATGCCTGGATCAGCAATATTTAAAGAAACACACAGTCTTAAATACACACTTAAAAGTAGCTCTAGAAGTACACACAAAAAATAATACTTGTATAAAATATACTTATATGAAATGTGTTGCATAAAATAAATATATCTCAATAAATATTCCTTCAAATAATTAATCTATAAAAAATATATATATCTAAAAGCTTTCAAAAGAATAAAATGAAAAAAGTTGGTGAATGTCATAAAAAATCTAATTGCCTGTCTTAATGTGGCAAGGTCAAGGACATTTGTAATTTTCAGTACTTTTATATGTATATTTTGACAGAAAAATTGAATAAACATTTGGCTGAGACTTTTGGCGTTTTTTTTTTTATTTTCAAGTTGTGGTTTATTGTATCCATGTACAGTAAGTAAAACTATGATGGCAAAGATGAGAGTGCACTGTTTAAGCACTGTATTAACTGTAATCATTTTTATAAGTTCCTATTTGCAGTCCTTGAAAGGGTTGTGAAAAACCCCAGGGATGGCCCATAAGCGACACTCGTAGAATACAAAGAATTGCAATGAGCCCCCCCCTCCCAGATTGATGACAATGTGTCGATTGCCAGTGTCCTCAAGCTTTGTGCAGCCAAATTGTGATATAATTTTTAGCATTACATTTATTATTACAAATTATATTGTTTTTAATATATATATATATATATATATATATATATATATATATATATATATATAAATACATATTTTCAGTATTTTGAATGTACATATTTAATATTTTTAAAGGATTTTTCCTTTTTATAATATATGTTGCAATTACATAGGATGATCGTTTCTTTAAATTTAACATTGGCAATTTGATCACGAGTAAGTTTTTAAATTGGTTAACTTGGAGAGCTCAGACAGGTTCTGTTGAAGTCCTTATGACTATTTATGGATGAAAGCACTAAACCTGCCATTAAATTTGTTTTATTTAATTCTGCATTGGCGTCATTGGACAAAACTGAGACAGGCTTTGTTGGATAACAAAAAATACCCATGAATAAACATTTCCTGCATGCATGTGAGTAGTTTTGGACAGCAAGAGTCAATGCCAAGACAAAGTCATAGGGTGCCTCTCGTTAGGCATTCTAACTGTAGGCCATTAGGTGTAGGATAACTGGAGAGTATCAGGCTTGTGTCAGCTGACCAGTGAACGAGTAATACTGCACTGTATCGTAAAGTTGTACATTTCTAAAATGCTATTTCACATTAATACATAAGTGATCCATAGGGCTCAAGAAGGCTGCCAGATTTGGAAAGGATCACTTTCAGTAATTGAAGAACCTCAAACATGCTCTGGGACCTCCCTGGCCAAATCTTAAACAGAAAGTCAAACAAAACCCAGTAAATTCTAAATAAAACTCATCAGCCATTACATCACAGGGATCAAGCAACATATCAGATACTAGAGGTCTGATCGGGCATATAAATGCAGAATATTCAAGATAACTCACAGATCTTTCCTGCTATTAAGTACTTGTCACTGCAGAAACCATTTTTTGTTCATTTTACTTTTAACTAAAAGACAAGAAAGGCACACTGGTGCAGGGGTTAGCACACGGAAGGCACACTAGTGCAGGGGTTAGCACAAGGAAGGCACACTGGTGCAGGGTTTAGCAATGCTGCCTGACAGCACCTTGCCTTTTGGCCTGATTTTCACCTTCTGTGTGAAACTTACATGCCATCTTTGTGGAAACATAGGATTTTGCTGGGATAAAAAGTCCTGCTGTGGGTGTGTACATGTGTGCGCGTGTGTGTGTGTATGTGTCTGTGTGTTTGTGCATGTATGCGTGCACGTGTGTGTGTGTGCCTGTGTGCATGCATGCGCGCTCATGAGCATGTGTGTTGTCTATGCCTGCACAAGTCTGTGTGTGTGTGTGTGTGTGTGTGTGTGTGTGTGTGTGTGTGTGTGTGTGTGTGTGTGTGTGTGTGTGCCCTGTGATGGACTGACATCCTCCCCAGGATGGAACTGTGTCTTAAACTCCTTGTTTGATGGCTCTGCAGTGTCCATGAATTGGATAAAGTAGGCAGTAAAAATAATGAAGGAATTAATGATGTGGGAATGTTCCTTAACAACATAGGTCTACAACATTGCGAATTAGAATTCCAAATCAGCTATCATAGCCAACCAGATCAAATACTACAGAAATAATCTATTACCAGACTACCTTATTCAAGATTTCATCTTACTGCTTCACAGCATTGTTCAGCACAACATCTTACATTTATAAGCCTTGCAATGAAAAAAATGTATAAACATAATTTTGCTTTTAAACGAAAATGTACTGTTCATAAACAAAGTATGCCATAGAATGGTATATGAAAACCCTATGAGATTCATAGATAAAGGTACACAGTAGGGTAAGGAACTGTACACAATGTGTAAACATACTACTCCACATACAAGAGTGCACATGCAAGTGACTATCTCTTATATGTACACAATTCACAAACAAAACACCATCTGTATATGGACTGGACCCAGTGGGTAACCTATGGGACACCAACTGCATGCAAACTGATGTTGCACCTGTCAGTGCAGAGATCTCCCTTCTCTGCCGATATGATGCTCAACACACAGAGCTAGACAGTACACAAGTGCTACATAAAAAAAGAAAAAAAAATAACATGGTGGTAGAAGAAATATTGCCAGCAATGGAGTTCCCCATATTGCAGGCAGTGGAGTTCCCTGTAGCGCCTTCAACAAAGTGATATTGTTGATCTTCCACCAATGAGAGGGAGCCACACAGAGGGAGATTCCCCTAATTACCATAATATGGTAATAACTCTAGCTTTGCTGCCATGCCCAATGAATGACAATGTTTTTATGAAGTGCAGTTAAGTATAACAGCAGAGTACATCACTGCAGGAACAGATAGTGAATAAGCACTAATACATACCTTATTAATGAACTGTTGCCTGCGTGTGTGGGTTTGCACTTTAATGCCTGAAGTGCAACACAGTGATCAGAATGTCTTCAGTACTGGAGCATAATGCACTTGTACACTGTTCACAAACACATGCATCCCTTTGCACACAGGCATTCAGTACTGCTATCTGCATTTATGAACAGTGGCACAGAATGCCAACATACTCTAGATAGAGTGTTTGTAGGTATCCACACAATATATTTAGGAATACCAGTATTTTTATCTTTCCGTTTGTTCACTCATTAGGATTTATATAAATTGAATCTAATCTTCCTGAAAATGAATCTGTTCTATCTGTTGCTTAATTATACCAAAATTTAGCTTTCCTGAATTTTACAGATTACACGTCTAATAAAACACAAAATTATGTTTCAACACACTGGCATTATGTTCCACTGCAATATATGTAGCTTACTCTTCACTTTTCTTTATTAATACAACAAATGCGCTAAATTTCATGTACTACCATTCTAATTTCTGTAAGAATCTAGTTTACAACAATCCAATATTTCCTTCTAAACAGACTTACACAAAATCCTGATGACAGGATAATTCTGATAATGTTAAGATATTACAAATATTAAACTTTCCATATAATATATCAAGAATCTCTATGACAATTCCCAGGTTTGCTCTGAGTTACTGCACAATGGTACCTTTTGTACTGAGCCAACAGATATTGCCAACTTTACCCCTCTCTCCCCCCTCAAAGGACCAATCACAATACCGGAGGAATGCCAGGCACCCAGCATTACTGCAGCACACGTTAAAGTTGCATTGTCCAAGACCAAGAATACAGCTTTCATGGGACCCAACAATATCCCTGGATGTGTTCTACATGAACTACAAATTGAACTGGCACCACACCTGTGTGCATTGTCCCTACCAAATGCTGCACTGCTACAGTCATCCCTCTCCATAAAGTGGGAACGACTACAGACCCTGGGAATTATCACCCCATTAGCCTGATGAGTCTGATATGTAAGGCTATGGAGTGCATCATCATGGAACTAATTAACAAGGATATAGGGAAGCTCCAAACTCTAGATCCCATGCAATTTGGTTTTGTGAAAGGTAGATCATGTCTGCTCAACCTGGTTGACTTCTTTGAGTCAGTCACCTGAGCTGTGGATGAGGGCAAGGCAGTTCATACAGCCTACCTCGATTTGGCCAAGGTCTTTGATACCATTCCTCAATCAGGAATTATTGATAAACTCACCAAACTAGGCATCAACCCCTATATCACTAGGTGGGTGGCAAACTGGCTCACAGATAGAACCCACAGTGTGAAAATAGTGGACTCCAAGTCAGACTGCCGACCAGTCACAAGTGGAGTCCCACAGGGATCTGTCCTGGGTCCTCTCCTGTTTGGCATCTACTTCTCAGAAGTCCAGGCCAATATGGAGGGACTCTGGCTTACCAAGTTCACAAATGACTGCAAGCTGAGAGCCATTATTAACTCCCCAAGTGATGTAGACATCCTATCGAAAGGCCTCACTGAGACCAATGACTGGTGTCGAAACCATGGCCTTAATGCTTAATGCTAAAAAATGCATCATCATCCTTTTTGGAAAAACTCAGTTCCTACTAATTGCCACATTGATGGGAGTGCACTGAATACTGAAGGCATTATAAGAGATGTGGGGACACAGGTTGACAGCAACCTCTCCTTCGACCACCACATTGCCATTGTGGTCAGAAAGTCCTTCTATGCGGCACATCTCATTACCAAGGGTTTTGCATCCAGGAAGAAAGAGGTCATCATGTCTCTCTTCTCTTCCCTCATTAGGCCAGTCATCGAGTATAATGCCCTTTTTGACATATACCTCACTAGACACATGCAACAGCTGGAAAGGCCACAAACATACCTCACAAAGAGGATCCTGAACCTTAAACACATGTCCTACATGGACAGACTCAAAAAACTCCAGCTATTCTCTGTCTCATATCGTCTACTAAGAGGTGATCACTGCTTGACTTACAAAGCCATGTCTGACCCAGCTCTGTTAGAAATGCTACATCTAAAGAAATCCATATCCCTCCACACCACACTCTCCGGAGTCCTCAACCTCATTACCACAATCAACAGAACATGCTGGAGGGACAGGTTCATAACCCAGAGACTGCCCATGCTCTGGAATAGACTTCCCATACATGTCAAGCAGAGCACCTCACTGACCCTCTTCAAGAGAAATCTTGATGAGTGGATGGGAAATAAAAAGTTCACCCTGGGGATCACTACCATGACTCTGTTTGATAGAGGCACTGGGAACTAACATTGGGCGGCATAATGCCAGGGCACTTCAATGGGCTAGGCTTGTAAAGGCACTAGGGGCATTGGCCTAGTACATACCTATGAACCTATAACACTGCACCCTCAATCTTATTGAAAAAAATGCTTGGTGATTCTTGTATCAGTTTCTTAATCCTCAGGGGATATCTAAACTCCTTCCTACGTATTGCTTCTTATATTAGAAGTGTCAAACTCTAGTTACAGGAAGTTGGCAGGATATGTTTTATGAATACAAGGTCATTGCTGATTTTTGGTATCCTATTCAAAGAGCTATGCAGACTATAATGAATGATAATTCATGCTGGTTTGAGCTACATTGATTTTCAAAGTAGTAAAATAAAGCTTTGTTTTTTTGTTGCAAACCACATATTCCATGTATAGCTGAGTAAATGATTTTTAATAAAAAAAATGTATTGAATTAGCACTTATGACATAGGGAATCCTATATCTATATAAATGAATGCAAACCATATTAACACACTTTCAGTTGTAAACATTATACTTCACATACAGTCATTATCGATCAAACATTACATATCTTATTCAATCCCTGTCTTCACCTAAATCTCATTCCTACTCCAAAACATTATTCTGCATGTGTTGTTGCCACAATTGCCATGTTTTCTATGTAACTTGCTCCTACCCTTTTCTAAAGATCCCACTTCCAGTTCATTTATCAGTTACTATGTTCACTGCTTCTAATATGGTTGGTTTAGACTTTGATTTTCATTTTCTAGTAAAATTAAACTTGATAAGCCCTTACTATGTCTAGGCCATTCAGAGCATGTATCACAGCTAAAACAATAATTTTCTTAGTTACATCAGTTTGCTGCTACTTCTGGCAGAGTAGTCTGCAGGGAATTTTCAAAGTGACAACTCATTACACTGCCAAAAATTATGTACCCAGTTATCTCTTTCTTCCCCGTCACACCTCCAACATTTGCAGTCTACCTGAGGAAAAATTCTTTGGAGTCTGCTTGGGGTACAAAATACCTTTGAAAACACTGCCAAGCAAAAATCCTAAATCTTCTAGACTTTGTTTCATATTTGTGAGCCATACATATATCTTCCCATTCTTTCATGATGAATTGATTATCCAGTCTCTCTCTAACTATCCTTTATATCCACCTCTGTTTGATTCCTATAGTTAGCATGTGATATTTTATATGCCCTACTAATTATCCATTTTTAACAGCAGCTTCTGTTCCAGATTCTGCTAGAAACTGTACCAGAGCAGGTCTTTCACATAAGATCCCCCTATTCCTTTCTTTTTGCCTATACTCTCATATCAATCTTTGATAATGAAGGCAGTCTCTAGTCTGCAGTGCAAATGCGTTCTTGACCTCTTCCTATTCTATTACCTTTCCCTGTCTAATTATTTTCTCTCAAAGTATTGGTTCCTTTGCCAGGTTTCTCCAGAAAAGTTCACCCCTTCTTGCCTAGTCTCTGTAGTCCTGATTGTAGTCATCCCTATCAGATGAAACTCCTTTTTCCATTCCTGTGTTGGTATAGTTCTTCGAATACTTTCTGTTACTTTATGAATGTAATATTCTATGTGGTTAGTGATATTTTCTTTAAGGATCTGATCCAAAATCCAAGTCTTTGCTTATTTTTTGATCAGTCCCCTAATTTCATCATCAACCCTTTCCACTTTGAGTTATAGCTTTCTGATTGTGCTATGAATAGGAGCCTTAACTGTGCAGCTCTCAAATATCCCCTCAAATAAGGTAATCCAAAACTACCTTGTTCTGTTGGAAGGATCAACATATCCCACTTGACTCTTGTCTCTTCCCTTCTTTGATAAAATCCTTCAACTCTTTATTAATTGCTATCTGCAACTTATTCTCTGGTTGATAAAAATATGTCTTACCTGTGTATAAAACTATAGGGATTAAAACATTTGCACTGCTTCTATCTTGCTACCCATATGCGGTTTCACAGTTTTTGTATTATCTCTTGATTAGTCTTTTCCTACATACCCTTAGCTGCCATAACAGAACCATTTTTAACTCATAATCCTAAACAATTCATTTTATCATAGCCTTATAAATTTGGGTATTGCTGGACCAATTCATGTGTGGGTACACAGTTTACAGCTATTGCCTTTGTTTTATCTTCTTTGATTTTGAATCCCAAAAAAGATCTGAAACTCTCTCAGAATGTTCCACAACAATGAAAAGTCATTTTATGGTTTTATTAGGTGCAAAATAATATAATCTGCAAATAAAGCCAACTTCTCTTGATTACCATACCAATTATATCCTTGAATTTCTGAGGCCATTATTTTCTTTGCCAATGGTTCTAAATAAAATGCAAAAAATGGGAAAGAGGACACCTCTGCCTGGTTCCTCTGTTCAAACAGAACTTAGCAGAGATGACCACAGCCCCCCCCACACGCACACATACACATACGCACACACACATATACACACACACACAAACACACACACACACACACACACACACACACACACACACACACACACACACACACACACACACACTTTACTTTTTACCTCCAATCCCTCATATATCCTCCTAATTAACCTTATTATTGTTTCAGGGAGTGCAAATGTTTACATTGCCCTACTCATAAAATCCCAGCTTACTCTGTCAAATACTATCTCTGCATCAAGACCCACCAGCAATACTAGTATTTTCTTATATTTTGCCTCCCAACAGATCATCATTGTGATGGTATTAATGTTGTCAAATGTTTGCCTCCCCTCACAATACCACATTAATTCATATCTATCAATTTCAGCAACAGCTTTGTCATTCTTTTGGCCATTATAGACATAAACACTTTATAGCCCTGGTTTACATTCAAAATGGGCCTATATGAAGTATCTTTACCATCTTTTTACTGTATTTTACTGCTATAAACTAATCTGCACTGCTGTATGTGAATTATTTGTCTCACGGGGCCTGTTAAATAACTTGTTACTGACACACTGTTTGTAAAGCTTTTTTAGCTAGTTTCACTGTGTGAAAGTTATTAACTGGAAATTTTCTCCATTTGTTAAGCAGCTGTTTTTTGTTCTGATTTCCTGCCAATGAGTGTATCATATAACAGATTTGTTTGCAGTTAAAATCATTCTCTAGAGTCTCCTTGTTCCTTTTTCTGATTAAAACATTCATTTAGTGTCGCACTGCTGTTTGTCTGCTGTGATAAACATTTCTGTAGTATTTTCTGCCTAAAATAGTGTAGCTAGTTGCTGTAGCATAGCCCAGTTCTGGTTTGCTGGGTCTGGGCCTGGTTGTCTGTTTGCAGTAGCTGTTCTGAGCACATTTTCTGGGCCATCTTGTATTAGCAGAGGCCATTCTTTACCTTAGTGAGAAGATCATGATGATTGGCCACTGGCTGGTACAGGTTGATGGGTCTAAGGCTTGCAGTAAGCACTCACTGGGTCTTTTGAGCTTTTTTAAAGTTGTTCCAGGTTTGCACCTTCTGGTATTTAAGCCTTTCCTTTGAGAGGATTTCTGATTATTCACATTGAGCTGGAGGAGGGGCACTGAACACAACTCTGATCTGTGATATATAACAATAAGTACCCTGTTTTCCTGGATTATTTTTACTAGTTATTGCTTATTCTAACTATTTTGTGCACTTTTTATTGTCTGCTGCCTATTTTTTACTGTATTTTATTGCTCTAAACTAATTTGCACTGTTGTATGTTAATTATTTGCCTGTTAAATCACTTTTGTTACTGTCACACTGTCCGTAAAGATTTTTTAACTAGTTTCATTGTGGGAAAGGTATTAACTGGAAATTGTCTCCATTTGTTAAGCATCTGTTTGTTTGTTCTAATTTCCTGCCAAGGAGTGTATCATATAACTGATTTGTTTGCAATTAAAAGAATTCTCTAGAGTCTCCTTGTTCCTTTTTTCTGTTTAAAACTTTAATTTAGTGACGTACTGCTGTTTTTTCTGCTGTGATAAACATTTCTATAGTTTTTTTCTGCCTACAATAGTGTAACTAGTAGTTGTAGCATAGCCCAGTTCAGGTTTGCTGTCTCTGGACCTGGTTGTTTGTTTGCAGTAGGTGTTATGAGACATTTCCCAGGCTATCTTGGATTAGCAGAAGCCATTCTTCACCTTAGTGAGAGGATCATGTTGATTGGCCACTGGCTGGTAAAGGTTGGCTGGTCTAGGACTTGGAGTAAGCACTCATTTGTTCTTTTGAGCTTTTTTAAAGTTGTTTCAGGTTTGTACCTTTTGGTATTTACCTTTGAGAGGATTTTTGCTTATTCACACTGAGCTGAATGGAGGAGGGGCACAAAACACAACTCTGATCTGTGATATATAACAATAAGTATCCAGTTTTTCTGGCTTATTTTTACTAGTTATTGCTTATTATAGCAATTTATTGTACTTTTTGTTGTCTGCTGCCTAAATTGTACTGTATTTATTTCTATAAACTAATCTGCACTGTTGTATGTGAACTATTTGCCTTACTGGGCCTGCTAAATCATTTTTGTTACTGTCACACCATTTGTAAAGATTTTCTCCATTTGTTAAGCATCTGTTTGTTTGTTCTGCTTTCCTGCCAAGAAATGTATCATATAATTGATTTGTTTGCAGTTAAATTGAATTCTCTAGAGTCTTCTTGCTCTTTTTTCTGTTTAAAACTTTAATTTAGTGTCTCACTGATGTTTTTATGCTGTGATAAACATTTCTGTAGTGTTTTCTGCCTAAAATAGTGCAGCTAGTAGCTGTAGCATACCCCAGTTCAGGCTTGCTTTCTCTGGGCCTCATTGTTTGTTTGCAATAGCTGTTCTGAGATATTTTCCCGGCTGTCTTGGATCAGCAGAAGACATTCTTCACCTTAGTGAGAGGATTGTGTTGATTGGACACTGGCTGGTAAAGGTTGGCTGGTCTAGGGCTTGGAGTAAGCACTCACTGGTTATTTTGAGCTTTTTAAAAGTTGTTTCAGGTTTGTACCTTTTGGTATTTAAGACGTTTGTCAGGATTTCTGCTTATTCACACTGAGCTGGAGAGAGGAGGGGCACTGAACACAACTATAGCCTATTTTTCTGGGTTATGTTTACTACTTATTGTTTATTCTAACCATTTATTGCACTTTTTATTGGCTGACTACTTTTTACTGTATTTTATTGTTATAAACTAATCTACACTGTTGTATGTGAATTATGTGCCTTAAGGGGCCTGTTAAATCACTTTTGTTACTGTCATACTGTTTGTAAAGCTTTTTTTTTTAACTAGTTTCACTGTGTGAAAAGTATTAACTGGAAATTCTCTCCTTTTAATTTATTTTTATTTATTTATTTATTTTATTTATTTGTTAAGCATCTGTTTGTTTGTTCTGCTTTCCTGCCAATGAGTGTATCATATAACTGATTTGTTTGCAGTTAAAAGCATTCACTAGAGTCTCCATGTTAATTTTTCTGTTTAAAACTTTCATTTAGTGTCTCACTGCTGTTTTTCTGCTGTGACAAACATTTCTGTAGTGTTTTCTGCCTAAAATAGTGTAGCTAGTTGCTGTAGCTAGTTTCCCACTCTCCCTCCCTATTGTTGTCTTATTCTTAAACTTGGTGGCTTTGCAGTTGCCCTCCACTACCATAAATTTGATCTGGGTCACTCCTTCCAGTCCAGTCTCATTAGCTCATTCTACCTACCACAGAGCGAACATTTGGGAAGGCCAACCCCCTTAGTTTCTTAACCTTGAATTATCTTCTGTGCCTCCTTTCTCCCTTTCCACTGTAATAAAAAAAAGAAGACACTTTATTCATATGCTTTTACAGTATTTGTGTTTCCTCCTCCTACCCTGTTACTTCATCTTGCTTTTTCTGCTAATTGCTCTCTAACATAATCAATTGTATCTTTTCTGCTGCATTTATTACTGCTTGTTTTAGCCTGTTTACATTTTAAGTGTTATTCTAAACCTCTTAGTTTTGGTTTAAGCACTTGGGCTTTTGGCCTGCCCCTTAGCTCTCCATGGCTTCTCTCCCTCAGATTCTGACAAAAATGGATGGCCAGTTTCCTACGGTTTCTCCTACCAGCCTGGTTGATATGGACATCCTGAAACAGTGTAGCAACTGCCTCATGTGCACGGACAACCATCTACTGCTACCACCTAGGAACACAATTTGTGAGAGATGCAATTACATAAAAAAGCCTGAGTCTTTGCTCTCTCCCTCACATGCCAGTATATCTAGCACTGAGAAGGTCATCAACAGAATCACTACACCTCAAACACCACCCACAACTTCACAACACACACCTACATATGCGGAGGTTCTCAACAAAAACAAACCAAAACAAAGGAGATCTCAGAGGCAAAAACACACACAAACTCCACAACCATCCACACCACATAGCATGCATAGTCTACACACCAGTGTTTTGCAACCACTAAGGCCTAACCATAAACCCAACATATTAGTCATAGGAGACTCCGTTGTGAGACACAGATGTGCCTCTCACCAGGCTGGAAAAGGAAAAAGTCACAGTTAGTTGTTTGTCAGGTGCCAGAATATGCCATATCATGCACACACTCAAGTCTCTCAGCAACAGGTACTGTTATGATTCTGTCATAGTCCATGCTGACGTGAATGATTTGAGATGTACCTCGCTGGACTATATGAAGAGAGACATGATTGAGCTCACTGAATATATGTCCCAGGCAGGTATGTCCCTAGCCTTAAGCAGCATTCTATCATCCCAGAATGATGCCTCAATTCAAACAGAAAATGATTGACTTTAAAAATTGGCTTAGTTTCTGGTGTCACTCAAGGGAGATCCAGTACCTGACAGCCTGGGAAGATATGCTCGACAGACCATGATGCTTTGCTAGCAAAGAGATGGCCTGCATCTGTCTCACTTGGGAGTCAGGCTTCTGGGAAAGGCCATTACCTTCCCCATAGTGCCTTTTTAGGAAAAGTCATGAGGTCAATACTACCAACATAAAAATTTCAACAAAACGCAAATTAAAGATCATGCTGCTAAATGCTAGGAGTCTAAACATGAAGCTGCACTCATTGGAAGCATTCTTAACCCTAAAAGATGCTGATGCTTGTGCAATCACAGAAACCTGGTTCAAAGCTCTGGAGAGCATCCCAGCTTACCTAGTTACTCATCCTATCATTCATTCAGACCACAAACTGCGGGCAGCAAAGCCAAAGGAGGTGGAGTTTCAATATATATTAAAGACACACACACTTCCAGGCTGGTAAAACAGTAAGATGCCCAGGAGACACTCTAGGTGTAGTTAACCATTGACAAGACCTCTATTCAAATCATAGCTAGCTACAGGCCCCCAAATTTGACTCAAGATGCCCAGTCGACCTATCTGGACCTCTTTGAATCCTGATCCTAGGTGACTTTAATTACCCAACCATAGACTGGAAAAACTGCTCATGCCAGAACAGAAATGCCCAGAGATTCCTCGATTTTATCAGTGCAAATGCCTTGGAACAGCTAGATGATACCTTCACAAGAGGTGATAATATATTGGACGTGGTATTACCCAACATGAGTAACCACTGCAGCACCCCTACAGTATCATCTTCCCCAGTAAGATCACACCATAAAGTGGTCACTTTTGAAGTTACCATCTCCCCTGACCCCCCCCCCCCCCCTCTAGCTAGGGTCAAACAAAAAAAACTTCTCCAAAGCTGATTACATCCTCCTGAGGGATGGAATAAACAGCTTTACAGCCCCCTCCCCCTCTGTAGGAACGGACACCAATGTTCAAATCTACACCAAAGTACTATGCGAGCATTTATATAGATGCATGAAATCAGGAATACCTGACAGGACAAAATTATCCTCCACAAGGAAGAGTAAACCTGTCTGGTGGACATCTGTAATAAATAAACTATATAACAAAAGGACAAAATTGCTGTCCAGGACCAAGAAGGAGCAGGCGCCCAATTGGAAGTAATCTCTCCTTAGCCTGAACAAGCCTGAACAAGTAAATAAGAGCAATAGTGAAATCCTCTAAAGCCAACTTCGAGTCAAAACTGGCCATATCTACTAGAGGCCTTCTTCACATATGTTCACAATCTCAAAGAAAGCACCCAGATCTGTTCAGAACTGGTGATCAAGGACACCACATACACAAATGCTGTAGATATAGCCAATGTACTGGCTGACAAATTCATTGAAAACTTCACCCCTCTGTCCCCCATCAGTAAATCAGTACATCTCCAGTACCTGCCCCCCCACACCCTTTATCTCTAGGGAACAGGTCATCACTGCCCTCTCAGAGGCAAAAAATACAGCCTCCATGGGACCCAATAACATCCCAGGCTGCATCATGACTTGCACCAAAGCTGACGTTTGAACTGCTTTTTGATGAACAGCTGCAGGATTCTTCCCAGCCAGTGTTTTCTCCTTACCTTTTGTGGTTGATTTTCTTTTGGGTTCTCTAAATGTTTTCTTTGCTGGCATCCAGGCAGTGCACTTACTAGCCAGTAACTGAAATTTAACCAAAAAGATAAATTCATTGGCTTTCTTTTCTGGGTTTCTGGTTTCATACTGCTAGAGCTGAAATTAAGCTGTTACTCAGTGTACAGCCATCTTGGAAGCTCTATAACTGAATAAATGTTAGTAAGTAAACACAATCATGAGCTCTGACACTGTACAAAACAAAATGGTCCTTAAAAACTACAGAAGTTGACCACTAAAATAAATGCAATTCAGTCAGATTTAACCTTTTCAGCAGTGATGATAGCACTAGGAAAAACATGCGCTGCAACCACCAATCAGTTGTATGAGAAGCTCTTTTTCTGTGCACAACTATTTCTGTTACTACATGCATCTGCACCACTATGATCCTGCTAAGTAAGCATGTGCAAGAAATAAGTGTTTAAGGTATGTACTGACTGCATTCTTAACAGTCTAAAACTCTGAAAATCAAAAGTGGACTGATGAGTTCAAGTCTGACCATAAAATCATAAAATTCTTGACAATTTAACGCATTTTCAAGTGGTCATTTTAAGTGACAGAGGGGAAGTCTGATGGACAATGATGAAACTGGCTATTTGATATATTGTTGGGATCCAAATATCAAAAATATGGTATTGAAACACTGTGACCACAGAACGGATCACCTCTAGTCAATGTGCTTGTATATTTGCATTTCTTTCAGTGATATAGTTAAGTGTGACACTAGCATTCGGTAGTCACATCTTAGAGACATCTTCCTTCTTTTCTGTTATTATTTTTGTGTTGAGGAACTGTCTGCTTTAATTTTGATTTTATGGTAATCAGTATTTTCAAGAAAGAAGAAGTGTTTTCAATGAGAGCACAAATTCAGGAGGAAACCGCCTGTACAGAAGATACCTAATGTGGCATCTCTGTTTTAAAATTTCAGTTTCTTGATCCCCTTCCTTGATAGTTTAGCTGCTATTCTTTTTTAACAATCTTGCTTCCACCACCCTTCAAATACATTATTTTAAGGTGTGATAATAAAACCAACTTTACCAAAATATGTTCTTGTCACTTAAAAATTTTCTTACACATAGTCGGCATTATGTTTTTGTCTCTCTGTTTAAGCTGTATGTTCCTTTTTTTCAAAACAAGTATGTTTAACTTCTTGCAAAAATATAGAGCCAAATTCAGTAAAGCTTACACTGTCCATTTCCACCATGCGCGTATCACATCAATACATCAATCAGCAAAACCCTGGTTTGACATACTCCAGTCATGTTAGCATTGCATGTGATATTATAAGGAAGAATTGGCCAGTATTAATGACTCATGAAAATATTAGAGGTGTGGTGGGAGATAAACCAGCCTTCTGTTTTGGAATAACTTATCCCTAAAGAGGCAGCTGTGCTGTTTAGACAACAGTATGAGCTATAGTAATAGTAAGAAATCAGACAGGGTGGGTACTTTTCCTTGTTGTCTATGCAGAGAGTGTAGTTCAATTTCGGCTGAGAAGTTTTTTGCCGGTCACTAAGTGGAAGTTTGTCCCAAGATTCTATGCTGTTTGCAAACGTGTAAATCTTGTTTATTTAGCTATTTGCACTGAATGTTCTAGTTTTTATGTTGGCAAGATGAATCACTCTCTACAGGAGTGAATCCTTGAACACTTGAGAGACATAAGGAGAAGAGATGCCATCAATGCTCTTGCCAAACTTCTTATTCTTCATGCTACACATACATTTTGTTTTTTTGGTTTTGCAATTGCTTTATGATGATATAATGGGAGGTGACATTGTCAATAAGGTTGAGCTAGCAGAGATGAATTAGATAGTAGCACTTTAAATACAGAGGAACCCTGGTTTAAATAGTGCTATACATTTAAAGCTGGCCCTTAAGGCTTACAGATTGTTTTATTGAATAATTATCTCTATTATTTAAATGTCTTATCCAAGCAGTGTTGTGTGTGAGTGCATGTGTGTGCCTTCTGTGGAAGGTTGGGTGCCGGGCTAGCAGCTCAACACTGTAAAACTCCACTGCCAATCATGAGCAGACAGGTGATTCACTGTGGCGACCCCTAACCGGGAAAAGCCGAAAGAAGAAGAAGAAGATCCAAGCATTGTTTTGTCTTATTTTTATGGTCTGAAAAAGTACCTTAGTGCATGACAGTGCTTACTTATTAAACTTCTGCTACGTTTTAGCCATACTTGGTTGTTTTTTCTTTCTTGATTCAGTTAAATAACAAAACCTGTTGGAATACAGTCACAGAAAGGAGTCTACACATAAACAATGTTAGGGGCTGCTGTTGATTTAATTCATGTGTATGTGCACAGGTCTGTGCTGCTGCTGCTAATAGAACAAGACCAAGAAGGAGAAGAGTTTTCAGACCCCGGGTAACTTATCACAACCTACATGACATGGAAATTGTAGAGCACTACAGGGTGGATAGAGACACAGTACAGGAACTTTTGTAACCTCTGTTGTCCTCAACTCAGAGTCAGGGCAAACCGAGGGGAACCCATCCCAGTGGAGACAAAAGTATCTGTAGCGTTTAGAATGTTAGCTACAAATACATTTCAGGGACCAACAGGGGGCATGCTGAGGGTGTCACAGGCATCAACATTCAGGATCCTTCATCAATTCCTAAATGCTACACTACAACATGCCAGTGACTACATATATTTTCCCTGTACTCCTAAGGAGAGGACCAGAAATATGCAAGAGTTCTACCCTGTAGCACACTACCCTGAAGTAATGAATGCCATAGATTGTATACATATAGAAATTAAGGCACCACCCGGGGAACAGGGAAGGCTCTACATTAATAGAAAGGGCTTTCACTCCACTAACTGCCAAGTCATGTGTAATGCCAAGGAAATCATCTTGAATGTGTGTGCTGGCAACCCTGGCAGTTACCATGACTCACATATCTGACACACCTCCCAACTGTATCAGATATTCACTAGGGGGCATATCCTACAGGGTCATTTACTGGGGATGCAAGTTATGCACTGCAACTGTAGCTGATGACACCCATCAGAAATGCACACACTCCTGCTGAAGAACACCATAATGAGGCACATCCTTAAACTAGTAATATCAGAGAGTGTGTGTGTTTGGGCTGCTGAAGTCACAGTTCTGGTGCCTAGATATATCTGGGGACCATGCAGTACATGTACTGACATATTCACTCAGTATGTGTCATGCTACACAACATCTTCCTGAGAAAACAGGTTCAGCAGGATCAACAAGGGAAAGGGGCACACATACCACCACCAATGCCAAGGTTACCACAGCCACACGCAGATGAGGTGTCAGAGGGGGATCCAGTAGCTAATGTGGGTGAAGGCAGATGTAGGCATGCTCAATATGCCCTCACATTGGCTAAGAGACAATGCATAGCACACTCACTCAGCACCGAAGGGCTTAAAACATTCTTCCTATGCACGTACATATAGTAACACTGATGACAGGCAACTCTCACAAACTTTACCTACCCATGTATTGGCTGTGTACTGCTTGCATCAGGCAGAGTCAGCCTGGAACTAAAACTGTTACAACTGCTGCATTTAAGTCTTGAACCTTGAGTGTATTTTGTCTTACTGAAGTTGGTGCGCCTTGTTTGCTGTGGCATAGACTGGATTCGGGCCTGCTGGATCTAGCTTTGTTTGTGTAACTTGAGCACTAATCCAGACATTCTCTAAAGTATTCAATGGTATTTATTACTGCTTGGTTGTAACTTGATTAAAGTGTAGCTATCATTCAAGTCTTTTGGATTAAGCACTTGGGCTTCAGACCAGTTGTTTTACATTAGGAAGGTTTGTGGCAAGCACTGTGGTGGCAGGACAGGTAGCTTTCATCCTTCTAAGTTGGGAACTGCTGATTGAGAGCCCAGTGTCCAAGTGTATTAGTTCTGGTTTAGGCACTTGGGCTTCAGGCCAGTTATTTTACATTAAGAAGGTTCGTGGTCTGCACTCTTGTGGGAGAAGAGGCTGGACTCTGCCCTTCTGAGCTGGGAATTTTCTGGTTAAAGGTTTATAGTGCCTGAATATTTGAACTGTATCTTACTGAAATTGGTTCACCTTGTTTGCTCTAGCATAGACTAGATCCAGGCCTACTGAATCTAGCTTTGTTTATATACTTGTTGTTTGTTTGCTTGTTATTTCCTGGAAGCTAATTCACCTAATACGCAACTTCTCAGCTTCTGTGGATCACTAGTGATATCTGCATTGCTTACTGTACTTATTTCCTTGTTTCACTTGAAAGAAAGTTACTGTTTGTCGTTTTGCATTTAGTTACTTGTATCACATTGCACTCAAGTTACCTGGCACTTGCTCACTAAAGCAATTATATAAGTCAGCACTAAAAATTAAAAGCACTACACCCTCACTCCCCACTGGCCCTTGTTTTCAATTAAGGATTTCCCAATATTATTCTAGCATGTCCAAAGGTCAGTTGTCAATCTCCTCTCCGGTCCAGCTGGTGAATCTGGGAATCTTGAGGCAATGTTATAACTGCCTCATGTACACAGACAACCCTCTCCTCCTCCCACATAACACAAATACTTGCAGAGATGCAGCTATTTAGCCAAACTGGAGGCTGAGCTCTCTCAACTCAGGACTGGCAAGACCAGACAGGAGGAGAAGGCAACTACACACACCACAAAACCAGCCTCACATAATGCTACCACTCCACTGAATCAAACACATAAACACACAAAGACATACTCGGAGGCTCTGAGTAAAAATTTACCTAAACAGCAGAGGCCTCCAAAGCAGACACCCAAACAACTGCTACCTCAAGACACCCCACAAGCAACACATAAACCACAAAAGCAGTGTGCAAAGCAGTCACAGCCCTTAAGGCCAAATACAACACCAAACATACTTGTCATAGGTGACTCCATAGTCAGACACACTGACGTCCCACTCACCAGGCTGAATAAGGAGAGGGTCACAGTAAGCTGCCTATCGGGCGCTAGAATCCGCCACATAACACAAGCACTCGGGTCACTCCACAGCAAGTACAAATATGACACAGTCATTGTCCATGCTGGTGTGAACGACCTGAGACGCACCTCCCTGGACTGCATGAAAAGAGACATAGAGGAGCTCTCTGATTATGTAGCCCAGGCAGGTATGACCCTAACCCTGAGCAGTATCCTTCCTTCACCAAGAATGATGCCACAATATAGAGACAAGATGATCAGCTTTAACAATTGGCTTAATGTCTGGTGTCATTCAAAGGGGATCCAGTGTCTGTCTGCCTGGGATGACATGCTTGACAAGCCACGCTGCTCAAGGGACGGCTTGCACCTGTCACCCTGGGATTCCGGATATTGGCTAAGGCTCTTGCCACCCCATAGTGCCTTTTTAGGCAAGGCTCAAATTCTAAACCTACCACCCTAGAAAACAAAATGGGAAGAAATTGAGGGTAATGCTGCTCAATGCCAGAAGTCTAAATCTCAAAATGCACGCACTCGAGGCCCTTCTCAGTATGGAGAACATCGATGTCTGTGCTGTAACTGAAACCTGGTTCAAGGCTCCTGAGAGCACCCCGGCACTATTAGGTTTTACCTCATATCATGCGTCCGCCCCAAAACCCGGACCACTCCACAAAAGGAGGGGGTGTATCCATATTCATAAAGGATACTCACATCTCCAGGTTGGTGGCAACGCATGAAGCTTCGGAAACCATCCAGGTGCAACTAACAATAGGCAAAACTGCTCTACAAATTGTAGCATGCTACAGGCCACCCTCTCAAACTCAGGAACCCCACACAGCCTTCCTGAAGACACTGGAGGGTATAAATGTATCTCCAAACACCATCATATTGGGTGACTTCAACTACCCGAATATAGACTGGGAACATTACTCAAGCCCTAACTTTCTAGCCCAACGGTTCCTGGAGTTCATAAATTCAAATGCCATGGAACAGCTAGTCACTGTTTCCAAGAGAGGAGAAAATATACTAGATCTCATTGTCACAAACATGGGGACAAAATGCTCCACACCGGAAGTATATCCCTCATTGGTGAGATCTGATCATAAACTAATCTCACTGGAAATCCACATCCCGCCCCACCCCAAACAAAAGACCATAGTGAAGAACTTCTCTAAAGCAAACTTCACACTACTCAAGACTGGTGTGGTATCCTTCAAGGCCCCTGAGTCAGAGGAAACCACAACCCAAGCTGCGGAAGCCCTTACAAATGCCTTCTATGAACATCTCCAGGACTGCATGGATCAGGCAATCCCAAATAAAACCAAGACTCTTTCCACAAAGGGCAAACGTCCAGTCTGGTGGACCCCAGCCATTAACAAACTTTACAATAAGAGGAGAAAGCTATTACATGATAGAACAAAATCCATAAAAGGGAAGTCACCCCTGATCATTATTAGTAAAAAATACGAGCACTCATAAAATCAACTAAGGCCAATTTTGAGAGAAAAATTGCCATGGATTCAAAGGACAATCATAAGGCCTTTTTCAGCTATGTTAGGAACCTGGGTGGAAACTCACAGATATGCTCAGAATTAGTCCAAAATGATACAAAAATCACTGAACCCACAGACATTGCCAACATACTGGCAGACAGGTTCAGTGCAAACTTCACCCCCTCCCCTAAAGGAGAGATAACTATCCCAGCCGAGTGTAGCCTCCCGGACATCTCAAATGCGCAGGTGAAAGCTGCTCTCTAAAGCTAAAAACACAGCATCAATGGGACCGGATGGTGTCCCGGCTGTGTGCTACACGAGCTAAATGAGGAATTAAACCCGCACATAAGGCAGCTGTTTAATCTCAGCCTTACCACAGGATATGTGCCCAAGGAGTGGCGTCGGCAACTGTGGTCCCACTCCACAAAGGTGGCGCCTCACGGACCCTGGTAATTACCGCCCCATAAGCTTAACAAGTCTAGTCTGCAAAGCTATGGAGAGGATCATAATGGAGCTCATAAACAAAGATATAGGGACTTGCAGACATTGGACCCGACCCAGTTTGGCTTTGTCAAGGGAAGATCATGCCTTTTGAACTTGGTCGACTTCTTCGAAATAGTCACCAAGGCCATTGATGAGGAAAAGGCAGTCCATACAGCCTACCTTGACCTTGCAAGGCTTTCGACACAATACCCCACTCGGGTATTGTAGAAAAACTTACCAGCTTAAATGTAAACCCATATGTCACAAGATGGGTTGCAAACTGGCTTAAGGACAGAACCCACAGGGTTAGAGTTGCTGGTGCTGTGTCAGACTCCAAGCCGGTCACAAGTGGTGTCCCACAGGGCTCGGTCCTTGGCCCCCTATTGTTTGGCATCTACTTCTCAGAAGTACAGGCCAACACGGGAGGACTTTGGCTGACAAAGTTTGCAGATGACTGCAAACTGGATGCCATAGTGGAAAGTGCATCGGACACGGATATCCTTCAGAAGGGACTCACGGAAACAGATAGCTGGTGCCAGAGCCATGGCCTGAAGTTAAACGCCAAAAATGTATAGTCATACCCTTCGGGAAAAACAAGGTAACCCCAAGCTACCATATAGGTGGCAATCCACTAAGCACAGAAGAGGTTATCAGGGACCTGGGGACCCAGGTTGACAGTGGCCTTTCTTTGACACTCACATTGCTAAAGTGGTTAGAAAGACCTTCTACATTGCCCACCTGATCATGAAGGGATTCACATCCAGATCTAGTGAGGTCATTGTTCCCCTGTACTCTTCACTTATCAGACCAATGATCGAGTACAATGCCCCATTCGGGATGTATCTCACCCGACATCTGCAGCAATTGGAGAGACCCCAAAAGTTCCTCACCAAAAGGATAAAGGGACTCCAAAATCTGTCATATGCTGCCAGATTGAAGAAACTCCAGCTCTATTCAGTCGCATACCGCCTGCTCAGAGGTGACATGTGCCTGTCATACAAGGCCATGTCCAACCCGGAATTAATGGACATGCTCCACCTCAAAAATCCAAATCCACCAAAACCACTAGAGCAAGCGACTTAAACCTTAGCACGGATATAAATAGGACGTGCTGGAGGGATAGATTTATCACTCAGAGACTCCCTATGCTGTGGAATAAAATCCCGGTCCATGTGAGGCAGAGCACCTCGCTGACTCTGTTCAAGAGAAATCTAGACCTGTGGATGGGAGATCGTAGGTTTACCCCGGGAATCATCTCTGGGTCACTGCTGGACAGAGGCACAACAAACTAATGGGCACAGTATTTTTTCATATAAGGGGTGGCGTAAGCCACAATAATTTGGGCTAGGCTTATAAATGCCTTAGGGCAGATAGCCTAGTATAAACCTATGAACCTATGAACCTATGAATAATATAAATGACTGGCATATCCTTGCATTTTTTTACTTGGTAGTATAGGCAAGTAAAAGGTGGCTGATTTGTACAGAAATGACCTTAACATGTGACAGCATAGAATTATTTGGCTTATATGTGTCCATTAGTAAGTAGTAGTAGGCTTCAAGCATCAACGATTCACACAGTCATACTACTCAAAAGTAGTGATGGTCACCGCATGCCCTCAGTTTAGCACCATACTTTAGTAGTGGAAAATAATTAAAGAGAGAAGTTAGAAATTAATGATACACATTGCAGTTTCAGACTTCACAACAATCACAAGATCATTAACAATAAAGATGGAAAATGTTGATGCTATCAACTGTCTAATTTTCTAAAACCAAAGTAAGTCAAAGGTACAATTACCAATTCAACATCACAAATGCAGATGTACTACGCACAAATTCTGCTATGCACCTACACAAAGCTTACATATCCCTGAATCCAAAAGATACAAAACAGGGATATGGCACAGTTATCATTACTTGCACAGCCCATTGGTGGGCGGCAGGAAGCCTAGGCTGACACAAAAGGTAGTTGAGTGTGTGTGAGTAAGAAAGAGAAACAGACCGATAAACCAGCAAATGGCCAGTGAGACAAAATGAGTTTTAAGCTGCATGGCTAAACCATTTAACAGTTTTGTGTGTGTGTCAGTAGGGGTCCTTCTGATGAACTTGGTGTGTGAGTGTCCACACGAATACAGCCAACCTCTGTGCTAGCCTTACATCTTGGTGTGTCAGACAAGTGTGAGCCATGCATGTTAGTGGTGGCAGTTCATCGTTGTCATCACTGACCATGAGAACTGGCTCTGCCAGAGTTGCACTGGCACATCCACACCCATGGTCAGATGCACTGCTGTTACCTGAATGTGACTGATGTCTACTGGATAAGCTCCCCTCATGAGTAACCAGGACCACGACATCATGGTCTGCCATGTCTTGTTGTGGACAGCTCATGCACTGATGGAGCGGTGGAAGTACTGCTACTATGGGAGCATGATTGGGCATGGCCACATTGGCTAACCGGTCTATATCACCAGATCGAATGTTTAGGTTATCAAAACACCTGAACATTGAACTGGTAAGACCGAAACTGAAAACCACGAACAGCACAGGAAAAGGCTTCTGTTGGCCAAAAAAACAAACAAATTTAAACCCAAATGAAGTGGGGCCTTTGCCCCCCCATCATGGAGGAGCTGTGCCCGGCACACCCCCCCTAACTAAATATACCAACTACGAGATCGCAAAATCCAGCTAATGGCCAAAGGAAATCTTTCCCTGCGTTAAGGGTGAGGAGGGTGGCCTAATGGTTAAGGTGTTTGCCTTACAAACACAAGGTGCAGGGTTTGAGTCTCACAAGGGATAATTGGCTAGGCTTAAAATGGCTCACAAGAGCAGTTAGCCTAGTACTAATCTATGAATCTATGAATCGATAAATCGGCCATTCACGGTTTTCTACTTTTGGTCTTACCAGTTCGATGTTTAGGTGTTCGATAACCTAAACATTCAGTCTGGTGATGTAGATCTATTGGTTACCAGCAGAAGATGTGGCTGGCTTACGCACAAAAGGATGCCATCCCCCTCCCAGCAGATGTTCCATCACAGACACCACTCATTCCAATGTGTCATTCATTCACTTTATTGAATCGGCAACACAGTGGAGGCAGTCATGCATGTCAGCCTATGCCAGATCTACAACTCTAAGCATTTCTCTGGAGCACGTATGGGAATGTGCCTGTGCTTCCACAATGGCCCTAAGCATATGTTGAGTGGCACTGGAAGAGACACCTGGATCTGGAGGTGGATGGACAGCAGACCTCCTCCAAGCACCCCCAACAGCCCTCCTGTGTGACATCTTGCCCACACTTTGGCTACTGCCAGAGTAAACATACACTGAAACCACAGTAACCACACTTCCCTGATCAGTTCTCTTGCCTTCCACCTATTCAATATCTGTGGGCTTACTGGAATGGGTAGGCATAGGTCTACTGGCTGTGTCTGATGGAATTGCAGGAAATGGCTGTATGTCAACCTTAGTGTCAAATTCAACCTCTGCACTCTCCCCACCTGACTGTGCCTCTATTTGACCACCATCATCATCAGAGTCTGCTGATACTCTGACATCAGGTGGTCGAAGTCCCACACTTCCACTGTTCATATCACCTGTGATAATAAGCAAAAAACACAGGAAAAATTAATATCTAAGCTACTATACTCCAGTATATGCCAAAAATAATAGTGTTGCCACTATTAGACAGTACAGCAACACACAACAATCCTGACATCAACATCACACACTAAAATATTTATTTGAAATACTCATCAATAACATAAAAATGTTTGTCTTATCATCACGAGGATGCCCTATGCAAGCCAAATGGTCCTGGAAGAAGTTAAGCAAAAGGTAAGGACAACATCATCACAATTAACAGTAACACAGGGGGTATTACTTTTACCCCTTTATATGTCCAATAACTATACTTTCAACCAGAACTTGGATGACAACTCCAACCTAAGATAATCATTCAGAATGTGTTGTTAACTGTAGCAATCCTCCCGCAAAAAATTATTGTGAAATAGAAGTAACGTATTGATTTAATTTGTTTTACTACACAACAGTGTTCAACAATGGAAGCACTTCCTGGGACATGTTTGCTGTCCCTGAAACAGTCATTCTGATGTCAAGTATATGTTGTTCTGCACTTTCCTTGGAGCTGTCTGGATCCCTGACAGTGGACAGGTACTCTTCATTTGGTGCTAGTGTTGGCTCTGTAGCAGCCCCCCCCCCGGTACCCATCCGATCATGGCCTACTGTAGCTGCTGTCGTCCATGCAGATGTGATCATGTCAGTGGCCCTATGGTGTACCTGCTCATATGTCCTGCCATAGCCATCCACAGCATTAACATCAACAATCTGCCACTAAATCTGCATTCTACATGACATATCTCCTCGTCCCCTTTCAAGCAGGAAGACACCATGTTGCCTAAAAGCATTGACGATAACCTGGTATTCAGCATCAGTGAAGGATGGACTTAGAGGATTGAGATGCCTGAATGGCATAATCCTAGGTGTGCTAAAAGATAACGGAAGGATAATACACATGAGTATCACATAACTGCAAAATAACTGTTCCCAGATAAAACAGAAAAGGTATAATTTCAGTATTACCCACTGGAGAAACATAAAACAGTTTAGAGATGTGAAATATGAACAACAGGCTGGATGCAAAAAAGGAGAGTAACAATAGCAACATACCCTTGTATGTGCCATAACAGAATTGCAGCTTTGCCCCCCCCCCCAAAAGAACAGGCAAATGACACATTTTGCTAACTAACCAGCTTTGAAATGCTAAAAGTGCTATCAAATGAACTATCCCTGAAACATGTCTGCAGATTTATCACAGAACATTTCATTTTAAAGTATTGCCAGTCATGTATACCTGCAAAATGCCTTGAAAAACATGTCCATGGCATGAATACACTTCTAACTAATGCATGCAGATAAAAGTGTAAGAGCCTTTACTTCAGATTTACATTCCAGCGTATGAAGTATGTAGCTGACAAAATGCAAGCCTACCTACTCAAGTTCAGTAATCCTCTGGGCAGATCCCAGAGTAATAGCCTGTGTTCTGTTTTCTCCACATTAACAAGTCTCCTCACCTTCAGTTTTCCTAGCTACACAGTTGCCTTTTCAGATGATGTAGATTCAGGGCTGTTAGCATGGTGAATATGCAAATTAGGTGTGAAATTATTAGAATTGGTGAATCCCAAATACTTGGCTCCATGTAGCAAATGGCAACATAGTTTAGGCACTCCCTCAGTGTTTGTTTTTAATCGATTGCAACTGTGAATGATTACTGGTTGGGAGAAGGAAAACAGAACAGCACTACATGCTGCCCTACATCCAGTGTGTGCCAGATTAGACTTACAAAGTGTTAGATGTAAGGTTGGAATGTAAGTAAGCATCACACAATTCACAGGCTTTGTTCATTAACATCCAACCTCCCCTTCATTTGCTGGCAAATACATATGATACTATTTCCATTTAATATCCTCACACATCCTAAGGACAATGATATAAAATAGCTTACAGACTGCATGCCTCAGATTACTGGTCAGACAAGAGGAGAATAACCAACAAACACAGGGAGGTAAGACAGAGCTATATATTTGCTAGCAATAGTTATAACTTTCTGTGTGATCACCTAGTGCACTACATCCAAAAATAATACATTTGCAAATAACAGTTGTATGGTTTCATATCACTATATATGATTTTACAGTTGATTGTATGCAGAATGATTTCAGTTCCTTGCTCCAAAGCTGTTTGTGTGGCAAAGAGGGATAAGGCACCCTTCCAGTGTTTTGAATTTTCATTGGAGTGAGAATTCAAATCCAGGCCTTTATGGAAATATTTAATGTGTACAAACATTTTCTAGTGTGTATGTCATAGATTGGTTTCCTCATTTCAATTATTTGTCCCATTTTTCTTTTTTTCTTTTCTTTCCTTTTTCTTTTGGGGGGGCAGTATTTCTGTGATGCGCTGCTTAGCACAAACATGGGAAACAGTGAAAATGAATGTTAGGTTTGGCTGTGCTTATCTCATTTGGCCAAAGCAAGGCAGTGTGCAAACTGGACTACGACTAGTGGGCCACCCAGGAAATAGACAGAACACTTGCAGAACACCCAGAAACAGGCCATCTGTAAAAGGGCAAGGGTCCAACACAATTCATTACTGCAACTTATGTATTTCATCACACAAGTGCACTTAGCAGTGTTGCATGGTGGTTCCCTTGCAGCTGCAGCTATTGAACCCCTGCAAACAGGACCCAGACAGCCAAAAACAGAAACCAGATACATTTAATTAATTCTGCTGGGCACTGCACAGTGGTTAACATGAATTGTAAATTAGGGAGGGTCATGTAACTAGCACTGTGTCAGCAAGTGTAAGTGTAGGGCTGTAGTGCAGATGGTCCTGGGTTCATAGTACAGGGTGTGTAACTTTTTTTTTTCTTACTGTTGTGACAGTGCAGTTTATAGCAATGAACTGAAAAATAAAGTGTTATTTCAACATTCTTGTGGCAGCAAGTGTAAGTGTAGGACTGCCACGCACATGATCCTGGGTTCTAATACAATTTTACTGTTGTCACACTTTTCATTATATGCAGTCTCGCTTATAACACTTTAGATAGTGGAGCTGATATGAATTATAAGTATAAGGGATGAGACACTATTATTGTGTTATCAGATGTATGATTGAAGGTATACTGCGTACTATATTTCTATAAGTAGAATTCTGCTATCTGGACTTGTATGGCCTTCACATTTGCCTAAGACACATACACAACTGCCTCTATATCCAATATCCTTGTCAGGTCACACATATACATGTGTAACAGTTCATGCTGTCACCTGTATTTATGTATGATTTCTGACTATGTTTGAGTTGCCCTTCTTCTATGGCAAAGATGGAAAATCAAAGCTGTGGAAGAAAATGTTTTGTCCCTTATGTGTAGGTTTGAATTCCACAATGTAAAAAAATAAATTTTCTAAGTGTATAAAGGTAAAGACAAATGTGTCAGGTCATTACATTTATGCCCCCAGTGCATGTCTGCAAACCTAACTCACCTAACAGTTACCTTCCAATTTCCAATATATATTTCCAGACTACATCAGTAAACACCCCTCAAACTAAGGCCAGTCAGATTATCCTTCCAATTTCAATTATGTAATTCCTCATTGCTTGGCACTGATGCTCTCCACTTACTATTGTGCAAACATGTTGCTTGGGTTTGTGCACTACCAGTAAATGAAATAACTGGAATTGGTGGGAAAACATTAGTCTCCAAGTCTACATTGCTCTAGTTCTGCTGCTAGACATGGCTGGTGTTAGTGGGGAAGGTGCAGGGTTTAGGGCACAGAGGTGGGGTGTCCTGCAGTTCAGGATATTTATGCGACTCCTGGTAAAGCACCACAGCCAAAGGCTTCTGCAGGGGGGACTATACTGGCTCCCATTACAAGTCTGAGACGTGAGATAGACTGGGATCCCATGCACTGGAGAGCAATGTAGACATCATTTAATGACCTACACAGGAGAAAAAGGGATACTCTCAACAACTGGTTGAAGGAATTTGAGACTGCGGACATCCCACATCTGTGTTAATATTAAATAAAGAGATTATTGTAAGTACTTGAAAGCTGAATATAGGTAAGACTGGTATACATGATGCTCTTCTGTTCTTTTCTGTTCTTTCCCCAACTGCCATAGAGCATGGGTTTTATGTCCAGGCCCATTTTGCAAGATTGGAGAGGCTGAGGGAAACAAGTGCTATGTATGCAGTAAAAGGGAAGTGTTATTGTAGAATTAAAAGTTAAATATAGCTGTTTTGGTATTTTATAGAGTTGTATCAAATTGAGTATGCATATCCAAACTGAAAAAGCAAGTGTGCATGCATTAGTCTGTAGCACAAACCAATTGTAAGAGTCCAATATTAGACTGCAGTCAGAGGTTGTGGGTTCAAATACCACAATTCACAAATATATAATACTGTTATTTCTTCAGTATTATTTACATTAAATTAAAAACTCTATACCAGTGGTACAAATGCCCTGCTGTATACTATGATCTGTATAACTGGAATACACATATTTGCAATATGTGCACATTTCAAGAATTACTTTCAGCAATCTGTAGTATAGTGTGTATGTGCTAGGAGATATATTTAAATGTAATACATAAGATAAAAGGGTTGTATGATTGTATTAATGCATTGTATGTTAGATATTGTGGTACTAATTTTATCTATTTTTTCTCTCACCCCAACCTTTATCTCTCTTTTTTATTTTCTGTTATGTGTTGTCAAAATATCTCCATGTAATCCATGTGTACCACATCACTAAATGTTCCACAGCACAGCAAGGTAGGCCAGCCTCAGTGGTCAGACTGACCGCACTACACTAGCTTCAGCACATCTGGGAGCCAACCTAGAAACACTGCCTTTGGTGCCCCATGCACTACCTGCATCCTCAGGTAGTACTATCCCAGAGGCTGGTGCAGTGGTACCCTCCGAGAGCAGTGGTGGAAGCGGTGGTTTAATCACCCACAGTGAGTTGCTAGGGATGGTGTGTAGGGTCATGCTCAGCACCGTTGGTGCACACTTACGCCGGATGGTGAGGCTGCTGTCCCTCATGTTCTGTAGAAGGAGGAGGAGGAAACATCAAGAACTCCAGCCACCAGTGGAGTAAGGTGACAGTAATGGCAGTCCAGTAGGTGAGGACTCAATTCCCATTGTCTCAAGCTTGCCGAGCATAGGCCCAGGTTGTCCTCTCCCTCACCCCAATCATTGTGTCACCCAATCGTTTGTGTCTGTCACTGTCCCTGTCTCTTGTCTTGTTTGTCTTGTATGTTTGCAGTTGCTTTCTTACCTTCCCAACTTACCTGATCCAGACATGGCTATGTCCCTTCCCCACCATTCCTCTTACTGAAATAAAAAAAAATGGGCGCCTGTCCACAAAAAGAAAAAAATCATCCTATACATAGCTCTCCATTTCAGACACGTGTCTTCTTGACACACTTGACTTGGTACAGTTGGCTGTACAACATGATTGTGGTCACCCTTATTTGTGGAGGTGACAGTAACATTTCTGTTAATATTGTGAACATATTTTCAGTTTACACTCTTAAAGAAATTGATAGCTATGCTTTTTCCTACCTCTCTCCTACACATTCCTGTACTGCTTTCCCTTTGTTCTTTCCCCTGCTTGCTCCCCATTTCACCACTGTCTTATCTATCTCATTTTAACCTCTTTAATCTGGTCAAAAATAGAATTAAACACACACATAAGTGGCAGAAAAAGCACTGGGTTCCTTCACTTTTTGGGCTCTACATTTGTGTGGAGGTGCACATTGTGTACCAATGTGCAGCGACTGTGACACTGGCAAAATGTTATGGTTACCTCCACGTAATGCTGCTTAACCCCACTGCACTATGCCAACACAGAGCAAAACATGTACTATAAAGAATTCATGTCATTGCATTATTAGTGTTTCTGTAAAAGTAAGTAAAAGTATTAGATGCACCTGGATTCAAACTCAGTATCATCTGGGCTCAAAAACAACTGTGTCAGTGTAGTTATACCTACTGCCACAGAGTCAGTTAAGTAGCAGGTGTGTTTCATAGACTCAGTAGTAATTCTCTGCCTTTAGCAATGTGGCTTGCATTTGCACACTGTTTAGCTACATGCAAACATGATTAGAATTGAAAATGTGTATCTCGCATGCACAAACACTTTGCCAAGCATCTTGCAAACCCACTGCTCACTGCACTATGGAAAGTACATATTATATTGTATTACTGCTGTTTACTGTTCATTTCCTGTCTATGACATGAAATTACATGTGGAAAATGACAAACTGAAGGCCCTATCTAACAATATGTCACATATTTACAGTACAGCCATGGAAGAACTCCATCCCTGGTGTCCAAGTACTTTTTCCACACATGTATCACCTACACTACAGAAGTTAATATCAAATGTTGTATGATATGCAATGCACATCAATGTAGTAATATGCAGAACTAGAAAAACTGACCCATAAGCCTAAAAAGCCTTATCTGCAAGGCTAGGGAAGGAATCAGCATATACCTTATCCACAGGGACATAAGTGACCTTCAATACACTTGACCCAACTAATTTTGGTTCTGTAAAGGGTAGATCTTGCTTATTAAACCTAGTGGACTTCTTTGATACTGACCCCAAAGACCTGGATGAGGGATAACAGGACATACCACCTATGATAGTTATCCAAGGCCTTTGACGCTATGCCCCAATCTGGTATCATAGAGAAAATCTCCCATCTGGGGATTAACCCATACATTACTAGATGGATAGCCAACTGGCTCACCAACAGAACACACACTGTCAACGTTGGGTACTGCACCTCCACCACTAGACCACTTCCCAGTGGAATACCCAAGCTTCTGTTTTGGGCCCTCAACTGTTTGGAAACTATTTCTCTGAAGCCCAGGCAAAGGTAGATGAACTGCGGTTTACCATATTTGCAGATGACTGTTAACTGGATACAGTCATATAGAGTTCCCAATGACAGTAGCATATTACAGAAGGGGCTGACACAGACAAATGATTGGTGTCAAACTCACTGACTGAACCTTAAAGCAAACAATGCCTCATTCTCCCCTTTGGCCATGAAGTACTCTTGCTAATTATGATATACATAGCATCCTTCTAAGCTCAAACATAGTGTTGTGAGACTTAGGAACACATGTTGATAGCAGTCTACACTTTAATCACTATGTGTCCATAGTGGTGAGACACACATTCTACATTGTGCAGCTCATAAATAAGGCCATTGCATCCAAGACTAGGGAGGTCAAAGCTCTGCTGTACTCTACCCTTATCAGACCACTTATTGAGTACCATGCTCCCTTCTGTCTGTACCTCACCAGACATCTGCAGCAGCTGGAGAAAACACAGAGGTCTGTGACCAGGAGAATCCAGGGCCTACAAAACATGACATACATAGAAAGACTGAGAGACCTCTCGTACTCAGTATCATGCATGCTGCTGAGAGGTGACCTATGCCTGGCTGACAGAACAGTCTCAGATCCTGCCCTACTGGAAATGCTGAACATCTGCAAACTAAATGGGACAAGAATAACTTTCTCCAGGGATCTCAGCCTAGCCTGTGATGTGCACATAACATGCTGGGGAGACAGATATAGCTCCCAGCAATTGACATTCCTCTGTAATAGGCTCCCACTGCATGTGAAGCAGTGCTCCTCAATGAACCGACTCAAGTGCAACCTTGGCAACCAGATGGAAGAATGTAAAGTCATCCCCTGGGGTGACACCTATGTCCCTCATGGACAGGGTCATTTGGTACTGCTTACAAAATGACTCTGCTAACAACTACCATCTAACTATGCTAGATCTATACTACCTAAACTCAATAAGGGTACTTGTGTTTTTACAGAACTAGGCCTGTAAAACGCCCTAGGACCATTAGGCTGGTAACCTCCTATGAACCTATATAGCTATGAACCTGTGCAGGCCTCCCAACATCTTCTCTCCAACATAGCCTGATGATGGCATTTACTATAAGTTGACCTGCAGTCTTGTAAATGTCAGACTTGTGCAGTGGAACTTGCATAACGTACTGAGTTCAGTAGTCTGTGTATTTAGGTAGGGGTTCTGTTCTCACTGCAGTCAACTGTGTGTGTGCGTGTGTGTGTGTGTGCGTGGGGGGTGTTGTCTAGAAAGAAGAGCATGTGTGTCAGTTGCTGCTTCAATGTCATGGATTGACAGTATTTTGACACTTGCACATACCTACATATAGGATCTTAAGATTGTAGGATCACAGGAAATTACTTGGCTATTGACCCAGAGGTCATTTTAAGCCTAGCCATTTCATCCCAATGTAATACCATGAAAATGCTAGTCAATACCCAAGATTGCATTTAGTGATGACAGCCCATGTCCAGGAGGGTTGTGGGGACTATTCCTGGTAAGAATTTATGGTGCCCCATCGACTCATCCAGGTTCCTCTTGAACAGTGTCATAAAGGTGCTATGTTTCACATGAATTGGTAGCCTGTTCCAAAGACAAGGCAGTCACTGGCAGATAAATCTGTCCCTCCAGCATGTCCTATTTAAGTTGCAGGCCATATTTAGGTCCCTGGAACAGGTACACTAGTCCCATTTGATTTACTGATATGCAGCAAGTTCATTAGGTTTGAGTCTTGGATTGTTCTGTAGGCCAGGCATAAGTCTCCTCTAAGAAGTCTATACAACATGGACTATAGTGACAGGGGCTTTAATCGGTCTGTGCAAGGCACATGCTGAAGCCCCTTCATCTTCTTTATTAGAAATGTTGAGGTCTCTCTAGTTGCTGCAGTTGCTTTGTTCAGTACATGCCAAATGGGGCATTATACTCAAATGTGGGCCAGTTTAGAACTGAATATAGAGGGGTTATAACCTCTTTTGTTCTTGAGGCGATGCCTTTACTAATCAAGTGTGCTATGTAGAAAGCCATCCTTACTACAGTAGACACATGGTGGTCAAAGCTAAGGTTGTAGTCTACTTGTGATCTCAGGTCTCTTACCATTTTGTGTGTATTTAGGACATTGTTGTTGATTTGATAGTGTGAAGGATATTGTGCTGAAGGGAATGAGGATGCATTTCCTTGCATTCAGTTTGAGACTATGACTAATACAACAGTCATTGGTCTGAGTGAGACCCTCCTGGAGTATACTGACATCATTCAGGGATTCAATGATTGCACCTAGTTTGCAGTCATCTGCAAACTTGGCCAACCACAGCCCCTTTCATTTCGTGCAGGCCTCCCAACATCTTCTCTCTAACATGGCCTTCTGATGTCATCTACTTTAAGTTGACCTGCAGTCTTGTAATAATCAGACTTGTGCTGTGGCCCTTGTGTAATGTACTGAGTTCTGTAGTCTGTGCACTTGTAGTCTGTGTACTTAGGTAGGGGTTCTGTTTTCACTGCAGTCAAGTGTGTGTGTGTGTGTGTGTGTGTGTGTGTGTGTGTGTGTGTGTGTGTGTGTGTGTGTGTGTGCACGCCTAGACAGAAGAGCAGAAGTGTGTATCCTACAGTTACTGCTCCAATACCGTAGAATGACAGTATTTGGATACTTGTACATGCCTACACATCCATTTCATGCAGACCTACCAACATTTTCTCTCCAACATGGCCTGCTGATGCCATCCATCAGACTTCTCCCCTGGCACTTGTTTAACATACTGAGTTCTGTAGTCTGTGTACTTAGGTACGGGTTCTGTTCTCACTGCAGTCAAGTGTATGTGTGTGTGTGTGTGTGTGTGTGTGTGTGTGTGCGCGTGTGCGCGTGTGCGCGTGTGCGTGTGTGTGTGGTCTTGCTTGACATTACACAGAACTTTTTACACCAGCACAGGGGACACTGTTATTACCATATTTCCTCAACAGACACTGCTGATTTCATCAGCTGTAAAGTGTTGTCTGATACACACCAAGTTAGACTTTTGTCGTGGCGCTTTCGTAAAGTACTGACTTCTGTAGTCTGTGTCCTTAGGTAGGGGGTCTGTCCTCACTGCAGTCAACTGTGTGTGTGTGTGTGTGTGTGTGTGTGTGTGTGTGTGTGTGTGTGTGTGTGTTTGTGCTCTTTTACACCACTATGTGGGACACTGTTATTAACATATTCTCCTCAACAGACACTGCTGACATCATCAGCTATATCTGATTTCTGGATATGCACTATTCCCACCAGGGCAGGGTCAGAGAGTGGCCTGAAGACCAGGCAAAAGTCACCTCATCCTACATGATACAGATTACAGTGACATGGCTTTCAGTCTCTTCACAAACATGGCATGGTTTGTAGGCTCTGTGTTTTCTTGATGAGAAAGGCCTGTGGTCTCTCCAGCTGCTGTATGTGTCTGGTGAGGTACATGTAAAATAGAGCAATATGCTCTGTTAGTGTTCTAATGAGGTTTGAGTACAGTGCTGCCGTGCAATCCTAAGATCTAACTATAATGGCATAACGTATGATGTGCACAACATAGGCTTTCAATGCCAGTGTGGACATTTGGTGGTCGAAGTTCAGATTGCTATCTACAAATGTTCCCAGTGCTTGCATCACTGGGTTTCAGCATAGCAGGACTGTTGTCAATGCTGTAATTAGCATGGAATTCCACTTTTTAGAAGGACAACATAAAGACACATTTCTGCATTTGTCCGAGGATCGTATGGCTTTTTTACCAATCATTTGTCTGTGTTAGCTCCTCCTGTAGCATGTTAGCATCATTGGTGGACTCAGTGATTGCACCCAATAAGTAAGAATCAGCAAACTTGGTAAGCCAAAGGCCATATACTTTAGCTTGAACTGTTGTGAAATGGAGTCCAAACAGTAAAAGGCCAAGTGCAGATCCCTGGGGTTTGCCAGTGGTGACAGCTGTACTGGTGCAGGTTGATTCACCAACTTTCACAGCATGTGTTCAGTCTTTAAGCCAGTTGGTTACCCCTATAGTGACATATGGGTTAATCTCCAGCTGGGACTATTTCCCAGTGATACCTGTGTGGGGGATTGTGTCAAAACCCTAGGTCAGGTCATGATAGGCAGTACATCACCTCATAAGTAAGGGTATCTCATCCAGGGACAAGGAGATCATAACTTCCCTGTATTCTTCCCTTATAAGGTCCATTATTGAGTATAATTCCCCTTTCAGCATGTACCTTGCAAAGCACATGCATCAGCTGGAGAGACCACAGAGGTTCCTTACCAGGAGAATCCAGGGCCTCAAACATCTACCATACACAGATAGGCTAAAAGCCCTATCCCTCTACCCAGTTTCATACAGACTCCTCAGAGGTGACCTATGTCTGATATACAAGGTGATCACAGACCCCAACTTGATGGGACGGCTGCATATCTGCAAGTCAAGCTCCACTTAAGTAACACACTTGCTCGGCCTCAACCTTGTCTTTGACATCAATAAGACTTGTTGGCGGGACAGATTTGTGTCCCAGAGACTGCCCCATCTATGGAGCAGACTCCCTCTCCACATCAAGCAGATTACCTCTTTACCCCTTTTTAAGCGCAACCTGGATAATTGGATGGGAAACAGAAAATATACCCCTGGGATTCCACCCATGTTTTATATATATATATATATATATATATATATATATACATACACACACACACACATATATATATATACATACACATACACATCTATATCTATATCTGTCTATCTATATATATCTATATATATCTATATCTATATATATATATATATATATATATATATATATATATATATATATATATATATATATATGTCATGCACATCAGTCATCTATCCTGTATTGCTCATATTGTCGCATAGCAGTGTCCCCACAACACCTCCAGCAAATGTTACAGTGCCAGGACAGTGTGTGTGATTATCCTCATAGAGTGTGGACATTCATAGGTTCATAGGTACGTACTAGACTATTGGCCCAAGGGCCTAAGTATGCCTAGCCAACAAGGTTCCCTGCCTTATGCCACCCAAGAAAGTTTCCTGTGCATCTTTCGAACAGAGCCACAGAAGTGATCCACGGGGTGTATTTCCTATTTCCCATCCACTCATCAAGATTTTTCCTGAAGAGTGCTAATGAGGAACTTTGCTTGACATAGAAGGGTAGCTTGTTCCAGAGTATGGGAAGTCTCTGGGATAGGAATCTATCCCTCCAGCATGTCCTGTTTATTGTGGTGACAAGGTTTAGGTCCCTAGAGCGTGTAGCTCGAGGGGATTGGGATTATTTTAGGCGCAGCATGTCCAACAGCTCTGGGTTTGACATAGCTTTATATGTTAGGCAGAGATCACCTCAGAGTAGGCAATATGCTATGGAGTAAAGCTGGAGTTTTTTGAGACGGTCAGTGTAGGGCATATGTTTGAGGCCAGTAATCCTCTTTGTGAGGTACTTCTGTGGCCTTTACAGCTGCTGCAGATGTCTTGTGAGGTACATTCCAAAAGTGGCGTTGTACTCTATAATGGTTCTAATGAGTGTCAAGTAGAGGGGAACAATGACCTCTTTTTTCCTGGATGAGAACCCCTTTGTGATGAGGTGTGCCATGTAGAAGGATTTCCTGACTACTGTGGTGATGTGATTATCAAAGGAGAGAGTACTGTCCACCAGGGTTCCAAGGTCTCATCACATATTCAGCATTAAGTAGACTGCCACCTGTGTAGTAGTTTATGGGTACAGAGTTTTTACCAAAAGGGATGACTATGCACTTTTTGGCATTGAGCTTGAGGCCATGGCTCTGACACCAGGCATCTGTTTCAGTGAGGCCCTTCTGTAGGATGTCCACATGATTTGGGGACTCGACTGTGGCTCCTAGTTTGCAGTAATCTGTGAACTTCATTAGCCAAAGGCCTTCTGTGTTAGCCTGTACTTCAGAGAAGTAGACATCAAACAGGAGAGGTCCCAGGACTGAACCCTGTGGTACTCCACCTGTCACTGGTTTGAAGTCAGATTTGGAGTCTGCAGCTTTTACAGCGTGGGTTCTGTCGGTGAGCCAGTTGGCAACTCATCTTGTGACGTAAAGATTTATACCTAGTTTAGTGAGTTTATCTATAATTCCAGAATGGGGTATGGTGTCGAAAGCCTTGGCGAGGTCAAGATAGGCTGTGTGAACCGCCTTACCCTTGTCTACAGCTTTGGTGACTGCCTCAAAGAAGTCGATCAGGTTCAGGAGGCATGATCTGCCTTTCACAAACCCGAAAGGGGTGAGGTCCAAAGTTTGGAGGTTACCAATGCCTTTGTTTATGAGTTCCATGATGTTACGTTCCATAGCCTTACAGACCAGGCTCATCAGGCTAATAGGGCGATAGTTCAAAGGATCAGTGGTGGCTCCTCCTTTGGGGAGTGGGATAACTGTTGCTGTGCACCATTCAGTGGGCACAAAGCCTGATGTGAGGCAATGATTGAACATGGTGCTTAGGTGGGGAGCCAGTTTGTTCTGAAGTTCGTGCAAAACGCAGCCTAGGATGTTGTCCGGTCCCATGGATGCTGTGTTTTTGGCTTTAGGAGTGCAGCTTTTACCTGCATAATTGTGATTATAGGGTACTCTGCATTCTTCCTGTATAGATATGTATCATAATAGTTGTACAAGTGTGTTTTTGCAGAATCATCTCTTATCACTCTATATCAAATATGTTATGTCAGAGGCATGGGATTAGCGGTGGTATTATTCTGACGTTGTCCATGATTGTGGTTGCTTCTTTTAATGTTGTCCAGGAGTCATTACCTGTGTACCACTTGCTGGTGAGCACTGCTTAGATTACAATCATATTCAGGCAAATCAGTTTGGACAGCTTCACAGTATGCACCCTACCCCAGATGTATAGAACATCCCTGTAGATGTCCTCTGCAGCGCTTCATGTAATGATGCTTATCTCACACAGACATCTTCCCCATTGTTATGTCACCTTGTGTGACAGTCACGTAGTACACATTTTCACTGTGCCATCCCTACTGTACCATACAGATACATTATTGATGTTGCTGCTACAACCATCTTCCATTGACATGCCCTCTTCTGCTGTACATTCGGTTGTTTCACCTGCCTGCTTTCCATGTTCATTTCTACAATTCATCTGTGTGCTCCTATTCAATACACACACTTCCCCTGGGTATTTAGTTTACATGGCAGTCCATGTACTGTTACAGATCATTTAGACAACTTCAGTACAGAATACCAGGAATGGGATATCACAATGCTCTGCACTGTAGATACACTGTCCTGTACTGTGTTTGGACCATATACTTAACATTCATACTTCTCAACTGTCCAGATTTTCACAGAATGTCCAGATGTGTTCCTTATCAAATGTGTTGCTTTTTGCCATATCAGTGGGATGATCTCAGGACTGATGTGGCTCATTATTACATACATTTGAGTTTCAGACTTCAAATCCTTCGGAACGTGTATCTTAACACAAACACCGGTTATTCTAGCACAGTTCTATAGGGCACCTATATGTCAAATATTCCCTATTTCTGGGTCATTGCCCCCCCCCCCCATTATGTTGGCCTTTGTCCAGATAGCTCGCACTAAGAGATTGACAGCTATCTGTGAAGCCGTGGTGATCGCTATGGCAGTCCGCACAAAAAGCAGACCATCAGATCTCTGATTTAAACAGGAGTGCTATCAGTGCACGCTTACACGGTTTCCTGGCTGGCAACACTGTTGCCAGCCACAAAACCTTTGCTTAAACACAGTGCATGGTATATGCATGTCCATTGCACACTACTGCTTACAGTACACCATCGAGCACATATGAAAACTCTGTGTAGGCTTTGCGCGAAGCCTACAAGGAGTTTATTGAATCCCAGGGATAGAGTAAAGTCTGGACTATGATTAGTTACCTAAAAAGATAAGATGGAATACTTATCTCCTTGTGGAGAAACTGTGCAATTTAAATAAAAAGTCACTCTGGCATGGCTGAATTAGGAACACTGCATAAAAAAACATTTAAGAAAGTAAAGTAAAGTGCAATTATCTGTGATACAGACAGGATGTGTAATGATGAAAATACAATTAATACTTTTTTTATTTTTTTTTCAAATTCCTCTTTTCTTGCTTATGTCTGTGGTGATAGTAGGACTACATAGGCTTACATCTTTGAATCTGACTAGGAAGTAGGAATAGCATTTTATTTCACATTCCTTTATCATTTTCTTGTGTCATAAAGCCTACACGGAACATGAGGATAAGGTCTTGATGCTCAGCATATTAGAAAAAACTACTCCTTTGTATGTTTCTACGTTTAGCAAGAAGGTCAAAAAAACACTACACATTTTATCTTTATATTTTTTCATTACATTTATTATATTTGGATACATACCTAAAGGAAGTTAGGTCTCACTTTAGTGGGCAATATATCACATCAAAATTAGTTGTTCCATACTAGAATTTTACACATTTTAGTTATGCCATCCCCCTACCGGACAAACATGGGTTAGGAAAATATCCTTAATTTTAGATCAATCTGTCTGAGACCTTTTGTCTGTGATCATGTATATGCCTGCCTGAAGATGAACATGCCAATGTTGGGCAAAAGTCATGAAGTTGATTATCTGTGTCCATTGTTTATGGAGACTAAACTGGTATATGAAGTCACTCCTAAAAGGATGGCATATGTAATATCAAAGTTACTTATCCATTAAAGATATAGCTAAAATCATTCCATCTATGGATATTGGGGGGAGTATATACTTTGAGCTAGATGGGGCTCCTTCAGGAGATCCCAGAATGAGAAAGAGCTATCTGTTGGCTCTTTGATTTGACTCTAGTTATTAGTGGCAAAAGGGTATTAAATGATTCACACACACTGCAACAGAGATGAGTGCTTGAATCTAAATGTCATGACTGGTGGATCCTCTTTGCAAAGTGGATTAGGAAATATCGCTTCCCACTTGCAGAGACCTAATCAAAACTTCTTGGTAAGACAGACCCAGTCAAGCCACTTAGAGATTTTCTGTAGTGCTGTTACACAGCCATGCAAGGGAGATGAGTTGTGAAGAATGATCATGGCTGGCATCCATGGGCCCGGTGATTAACCTTGATGACGTTAAAGGGTTTCTAGGGAAATTGCAAAGGTTTTGGATTTCTCCTTGTATCTTTGAAAAGGCTATCCTCTTTGCACATAAAGGGTACTGGTCCCCCAATGTTAATGTGGCTAAGGGAGTTTGCATGTTGTGGAATTAGCAAGCCATCTATGCTGCACAAATTTTGGGACTGCCCACCTGTCCATGATCTATGGGAGGCAGTTTACTCTTTCTTTCTTTTTTTTTTTTGTTTTGTTTTGTTTTTGTTTTGCTTACCCCTCCAGCTTTTGATAACTTTGTTTGAGATATGAGTCCTACATTTATCAGCAGTTATAAGCACTTGCTCAGCTTCAAAGCAGAATGTTCCATTGGGTATTAATATCAAGGAGGTGAGAAGCTGGTTAATAAACAAGGGTGATCTCTTGAGTAGCAGATTAATGTACTGGGGGGCTTAATACCCTCAGTGGTAGTGGTGCCTATAACTTTCATGGGCAAGAATTATCATCACTAGCCTATGTAGGTACATTTAGTTACCTACACCTGTTGCCTTTGAATTGACATAGCTTAACTCTTCTTTAAATTTCTGAATTATCCAGTTTGACCACCATATTTATATTCTAGATTTTTCTATCTTTGCTACTTCTGTTTATGTACAGTCATTCAAAGTATTTCTTTTGTACATCATTTTCTGATTTAAGAGTATAAATATGTTATATTATTTACTGATTTCTTAGTTCTGTTTCAGTAAATTCTGAATGCAAAAAAGATATTCATCACTCACAGTGTCTTAAGGACCTGTAACAAATTTGCAAACATAGTTTTCTGTACAGTCTGTGGTACCAACATCAATGAATATTTTTAGCAGCCAGGAATTTTCTGTGAATCAGTAAGGTAGGAGTATGTCACACTTAATCATCCAATGCCTCTCCCATCTATTCATCTTCAGCATTGCTACTGAAAGTGTGGCTTCCTATGTCAGCAACATGCCATAATCTGTCCTCCTATAAATGGCTTCCTCTCTTCCTGTCCCAAATCTGGGTGGCACCAGGATCAACCGCAGGTCCTCGATACTCCCGATCTCCCCAAAGTCCCTATTTTACCATGCAAGAAAATGTCACACTGAATGCAGGAGATAACATTATCCAAAGCTTCAGACAAATAGCAATATGATGATATGTCACTTCAGTATTATTTATTATCCATTATTTGGTGATCAGTCAAAGACTAGTCTTCTTCTTTTGGCTGCTCCCGTTAGGGGTCACCACAACAGATCAACTGCTTCCATTTCTTCTTGTCCTCTGCATCTTACTGTGTCACACCAACTACCTGCATGTCCTCTATCACCACATCCATAAACCTTATCTTAGGCCTTCCTCTTTTCCTGTTACCTGGCAGCTTCATCCTTAGTATCTTTTTCCCAATATACTCTGCATCCCTCCTCAGCACATGTCCAAACCAAGGTAATCTTACCTCTCTGGCTTTGTCTCCAAACCTTCCAACCTGGGCTGACCCTCTAATATACTTATTCCTAATCCTGTCCATCCTCGTCACACCCAGTGCAAATCTTAACATCTTCAACTCTGCCACGTCAAGCTCTGACTCCTGCCTTTTTGTCAATGCCACTGTCTCCAACCCATATAACATAGCTGGTCTCACTACCCTCTTGTAGACCTTCCCTTTCACTCTTACTGGTACTCATCTGTCACAAATCACTCCTGACACTCTTCTCCACCCACTCCATCCTGCCTGTACTGTCTTCTTTACCTCTCTTCCACACTCACCATTACTCTGAACTGTTGATCCCATGTATTTAAACTCATCCACGTTCACCACCTCTACTCCCTGCATCCTCACCATTCCTCTATCCTCCCTCTCATTCACACACATATATTCTGTCTTAGTCCTGCTGACCTTCATTCCTCTTCTCACTAGAGCATATCTCCACCTCTCCAGGGTCTCCTCCACCTGTTCCCTACTCTCACTACAGATCACAATGTCATCTGCAAGCATCATAGTCCACAGGGACTCCTGTCTGATCTTGTCTGTCAACCTGTCCATCACCATTGCAAATAAGAAAGGGATCAGAGCTGATCCTTAATGTAATCCCACCTCCACCTTAAACGCATCCGTCACTTCCACCTAAGACCTCACCGCTGTCACACTACCCTCGTATATATCCTGTACCACTCTTACATACTTCTCTGACACTCCCGACTTCCTCATACAATACTACAACTCCTCTCTAGGCATCCTGTCATATGGTATGCAGTTATTCCAATCAAACTTATTTGTCTTATTGTATTATATTTATGCCTTGACCTACTCTCCATCCCAAACACATAATCAGGTTTAGACTTGTAGTAACGCACTTTCGTTTTCCACATTTGCACCTACTTTATGAAGAAGGTTAGCCACTAATATCAAATTAAATCATTCAACACACTGCTCTGTGCCTCCTCATCAGCATCTACATGAAATGAGCTGTCAGTTATGGCTGAACATGTATAACGCTGACCTCAGCACTTCCATACTGAGAGTCCAGTGCAATATATGATACTACAGCGTTTGGTGAAGAGATACTGCTGACCCTGTGTGAATCTCCACAAGTCATCTTTTTGTCACTTTTACTTCTTCAATGTAAAATTAAGTTCTTGCTGTACCTTCCAGTGGTAGTACTCTTCAAATCCTTATTAAGGTCAATGAATGCCCTCATCTGCCAACCTCTCTCTTTTGTTCATCTGAAGCACATCTCACCATGTGTTATACTCACTCTGTCCAATGGCAAGCTAAATATTTATATAAAGAAAGGTTTAATATATACTTTTATACAGGTCCTATCCTCTGTGATGGGGTAAAAGTGTCTGCCTTGGGTCACTGTAAAACCTGCCTTCTGTGTTTCACAGTTATTAAGCTCTCACAGTATGCTGTGTTAGTACTGGATTTTTCCTAAAACATTTGTATTCAAAGCTGCTGTACTACAATGCTTGTCAGTTCATAGTTGACTCCACATCTATGTCCTTTCTTGTTCTGAAACTTTTTTAAGGTAACCTGTTTGTCAGGGTCTATATTGGATAAGCAACGGTTTACCTTGGCGAACGCTCTAATAATCGAAAATCCCAGACCTTGATATGCTTTTTGTGAGATTGCAGTACAGTGACGATCAGAATATTTGCCCTTTCCTCACTCTAGTGCGATCTCAGAGTTGGTATATATATATATATTTAGCGGGGGGGATGAGTTTGAGGTCTGGGATTTTCGATTATTAGAGCATTCGCTAAGGTAAACTTTTGTTTATCTAATATAGACCCATTTGTCATGAAATGCATAACTCAAAATATAAATAAATAAATAGATAAATAAATAAATAAATAAACCACATGCCAGTTGATTACTGCATCATTTTTAAAGTTACCTAATCTGTCCTGCTATAAATGACTTCCTTTCTCCCCATCTCATATCTGGGAGACACCAGGATCCATCTGGATAAGTAAGCATGTAGAGAGTTAGTTGGTATGTAGGCAAGTGCCACACATAGTTGATATACAGGGATGTACCTCAGTTAGTGGCTATGTATGAATGTACCTCATTTAGTGGCTATGTAGGAATGTTCAGGAGTTTGTGGAGATGCTTGCATATGTAGCAGTTAGTAGATATGCAGAGGATTTCTGTGGTTATGCAGACATGTACGACAGTTAGTGGATATATAAAGGACTGCAGTAGATGCATAGGCATATGCAATAATTAGTGTAATTGTTAACATGTGCAGCAGCTAGTAGATATGTAGGCATGTGCTTCAATTAGTGAATCTAAAAGTATTTGCAGCACATAGTGGATATGTTGGTGAATGCAGTAGATAATGGATATGTTGGCATAAATAGCAGTTAATATGTAGGTATGTGTTTTAGTTAGTGGATGTGTAGACCTGAGAAGTGATTAGTGCACATGCAGGCATCTGCCACAAGTGGTGACATGTAGGCATGTTCTGTAGTTACTAGATATGTAAAACTATACAGCAGTTAGTACATATGAAAGCATGCACTGCAGTTACTGAATAAGTAGGCATGTGTCACAGTTAGTAGATATGTAGGCATATTCAGTGGTTAATGGAAGTAGAAGCATATGCAGCAGTTTAGTGGTTATGTAGGAGTGTAAAGATGTTAGTGTATATGAAAACATGTGAAGCAGTTACTGGGTATGTAGCAATGTGTTGCAGTTGCTGGATATGTAGGCATGTGCAGCAGTTAGTGAAGGTGTAGGAAAGTGTAGCAGTTAATGGATATGTATGTATCTCAGTTAGTGGATATGCAGGATGAGTAGCATTTTCTGGAGATGTATGCATATGTGGCATTTAGTGGATATGTAATGGATTGCAGTGGATATGTAGACATGCACAACAGTCAGTCAATATATAGGGGGTTACAGTAGATATGTAGGCATGTGCAACCATTAGTGGACATGTAGCATGTGCAGCATTTAGTGTATATTTTGGCATGTGCAGCATTTGGTGTATATTTTAGCATGTGCAACATTTGGTGTAAATTTTGGCATGTGCAGCAGTTAGTGGATCTGTAGGTGTTTGCAACACTCGGTGGATATATTGGCGTGTACCTCAGTTAGTGGATATATAGACATTAGAAGCAGTTAATGAATATATGGGCATGTGCAGCAGTTCATGGATATGAAGGCCTGTGCAGCAATTAGTAGAGATGTAGGTATGTTCCACAATAAGTGACATGTAGGCATGTTCTGTGGTTACTGGATATGTAGACATATACTGCATTTAGGGAATATGTAGGAGTATAAAGTAGTTAGTGGATATGTAGACATGTCACAGTTACTGGTTATGTACCAAATTCTGCAGGACATATGTTGTAGTTAGTGGATATTTTGACATGAAGCATTTAGTGGAGATGTAGGCATCTGCCACTATTAGTAACATGCAGGCATGTTCTGCAGATACTGCACATAGTAAATATATAGGCATGTGAAGCAGTTTGTGGAGATATATGCTTATGCAGCAGTTAGCTGAGCTTTGGAGATTACAAAGGATATGTAGACATATTCAACTGTTAGTGGATATGCAAAGGATTGCAGTAGATATGCAGGCATGTGCAGCAGTTAGTGGATCTATAGGTGTTTGCAACACTTAGTGGATATGCCGGTGTGTACATCAGTTTGTGAATACATAAAAGGATGTAGTAATAAGTGAATATGTAGCATGTGAAGCAGTTAGTGTATATGAAGGCATAGGTAACAGTTATTGAATATGTAGACACAACCTGCAGTTACTGGATATGTCAGCATGTGCAGCAGTTAGTGCATATGTAGGCATGTGCAGCATTTAGTGGATATTAGGAATTTACAGCAATTAGTGGATTTGTATGTGTTTGCAGTGGATATGGAAAAATATGTAGCAGTTGGTGAATATGTAGGCATGTGAAGCAATTAGTGGAAATGCAGCAATGTGTTGCAATTAGTGACATCTTGGCATGTTCAACAATTAGTGGAAATGTAGGCATATGCCACAGTTAGTAGAAAAGTAGGCATGTGCACCAGTTACTGAATAGGTATGTATCTGTCACAATTAGTGCATATACAGACAAGTGCCACAATTAGTTGATATGTAGGCTTGGCTTATACAACAGTTAGTGGATCTGTAGGTATGTACAGCAGTTACTGGATATGTAGACATGTGTAGCAGTTAGTGGCTCTGGAGGCATGTGCAGCAGTTAGTGATTTTCAGGCATGTACATCAGTTAGTGGCTATGAAGGCATGTGCAGCAGTTAGTGGATTTGCAGACATGTGTAGCAGTTAGTGGCTATGGATGCATGTGCAGCAGTTAGTGGATTTGCAGGCGTGTGTAGCAGTTAGTGGCTATGGAGGCATGTGCAGCTCTTAGTGGATTTTCAGGCATGTGTATCAGTTAGTGGCTATGAAGACATGTGCAGCAGTTAGTGGATTTGCAGGTGTATGCATTAATTAGTGGCTATGGAGGCACGTGTAGCAGTTAATGAGTATGTAGGCATGTGCAGCATGGCATAAGAAAAAAGAAAAAGCAGTAAGAATAATGAAGTCTGCAAGCCTGTTGTCTGACTGAAAATCATGCCATAAGGATAAATGTTTAAATCAGCCAACATGAAGCAAGAAACTTGACACTGTATAGGTCAGTATGTGGTAAAATCATACAACTGTAAGATTATTTTGCCATTGCATACACATAAAAGTTACAAATAAGTTGTACAGGAAAAACTTCCATCTTCCCTCTCAAAAAAAAAAAACTCAATGTGGAGTTTTTTGAACATTTCTAGCTGTTTTCTGTTGATCTGTTTATCTCTTTCACACCTCACTTATGACATTGTTCATTTTTTTAAATTGCAGTACATTTGTTATTCCACTTTCAAATTTCCTTAAATACATTCTTATATAACCCATTCTATAATCTTCTAATTGTAGTACCATCATGGCCCACTTTGTGGTGCAGAGGGATAAAGTCATGGCTATGAACACATGACCAAGGTTTGCTTGCTGGCTGTGCTATGGGAGTAGTTGACTAGGCAGGGATGAAAATGAGAAGCTGATGCTGGCTCACTCATCCTGCTATATGTAGGATTTTCAGATATGTAGCACTGTGCCTTCCACATATAGCATAGTTTGGCAGGCATTGGACTGTCCCTCTACATGCAGCTGATTGAAACAGACACTGCACTGTGCATCCTCATGCAGTACTGAGTAATAAATACCACACTGTACATCATCATGCAAAACTGAGTAACAGACACTGCACTCTGCATCCTAACACAGCTATGACTAACAGATACTGCATTGTGCATCATCTTGCAGCACTAACAGGCACTGCACTGCATATCATCATACAGCACTGAGTAACAGACATTGTACTGCACATCTTCATACATCACTGAGTAACAGACACTGCACTGTACATCCTCATGCAGCACTGAGTAACAGACACTGCACTGCATATCTTCATGCAGCACTGAGTAGCAGACACTGCACTTTGCATCCTTGTGCAGCACTGAGTAACAAACACTGCACTACACTGCATATCTTTAGGCAGCACTGAATAACAGAGACTGCACTGTACAACCTAATGCATCACTGCATAACTGGCACTGCACCTTGACATGCATATGCAGCAAATAGTAGCAGACATTGCACTGTGTTAGCCAAATGCATCATAGAGCAAATGTCTTCGCACAATGCCTATAGGTGGTAGACTTAGAGAAAAGGGTTAAGAGCATTAGGAAAATCTCCTAATTCTCTGCTGGATGACAGCCTACCATTCTGGCCTTTCATGTCCAGTACCTGGTATACCTGTACATAGGTACAATGAAAAAATAATGGGTCACTGTGGAATAGGGACTTGATGGTCACAGAGAGAAAATGACACCATTACCGAGAAAAGAATGAATGAGTCAGTGGGAAACTGGACCCAATCATTACAGGAAGAATGGGAAAGCGACAAAAGCAACAGACAAATAAATTTCAGTACCATAATCTATCCTGGACAATAGTTTCTTCCATAAGAACAGTGTTGAGAAGTAATCTTACTGTTAAAGCATATGAGTTACTGAAAGAGTATTTATTTTCAAATTTAAATATCACAGTCAGACCAGTAACTTCTGTGTTAAAGTAAATACCATGTAAGTCTGATGCTTCATGTTGCATATCTGGCACAGTTTTGAAAGTACGATCTGTCTGAGCCTAATCCATGCAAACACCAAATTGCAAGCAGTCTCTACCAGATTATGTTCAGCTGGTAAAAAGGAAGGCACTAGCTTATTCTACCTAATAGCTTATGTGTCTTTGAAGCCAAGAAGATCATAAGGACAAGTCTTCTATCTTTCATAATGTGCTCCATAGAATGCAGTTCTCCATTAACTGAGGTAACATCCAGCAGGTGTAATATTAAATTGAGTTCCCATCTGCCTGAGCTGGTGGCAGGATAGGTGCGGATTAGAGATCTTATTGCATTATGAGTGAAGAATGAGAATTGTACCCAACATCCTTGCCAAAGACTCATTTGTCATCATAAATACCACCTCAGATCTCCCCCGCAAAAGGATAAATGCCTAACAGGATCTACCTAGTCAACACAAGGAAATATGTATTTTATTGGGGTTTAGGAAGGCTGTCTTGTTAAGTGAGTTGCTCATATTAGGCAAATAGAGAAAGATTAAATCAAACCCAAGTCCAAGAATAAAACATGTTACCAACTCATAGCCTTAATGTTCTACCCCAAATTGTTGCTTAAATATGCAACTTACCTGCCACTTAACTGATAAACTGAAAGTGCCTGAAATGTACACTTTGATTGACAGTTGCTATGGCATGGGAATCTACATTCCCCAAAGTACATAAGCTTTAGAGCTGATTATGGAGAACAGGGATCATTTCTCAGCATAAGGTTGATGGAGTTTTCCATTCCACAGAATAACAATTTTGAATTCCACTTTGAACTTCATTTAATATCTGAACTGGAATTTGGTGTAAAATTTATTGATTGGTTATCTAAAACAAATATATCCATCTAAATGGAGACAGTGAAATATCTTTTTATATCTAAACTTGGAAAAAGTGATAATCTACAAAGAATGCTTACTCAGGTTATTGCTGTAGACCCACCAAAATTTGAGTAGTTCTATATTCCAGCTTAGAAAAGTGAACCTTTAGTCCTTGCACATGAGCAGATGTTGTGGATATTGAGGATACTGAGACAAGACCAATCAGTCATCAAAACAGGAAACGTGATCTGCTGGAATGAAAGCTTCTTAATTAACTGACAGTGGTTCAGTACTGATGAACTCTGAACTTTTGCTGATATAACTGTGTGCATACCAAGTCCAGCATGCCCTGAAAGCAGGAAGCAGTAAGATATGATATTTTCTGCAAGTATAACTGTAATATCAGGGGTGGCTCATGCTACTGGGCTGCAGGACTGCAGCCCCCCCCAGCTGTAAAACAAAACAGAAAATAAAATAAAAAAATAAAATAAAAACAAACTCAAGTTGTGGAACATTGCACATGCGCACTCGCTGCATTTCCCAATAGCATGCGCACATAATCCAGACTGTCTTTCAGGAAGAACTAGGACGAGCCTCATGGGAAGGGGAAGGACTTGCTCTCATTGTGGGCTTTTCTACTGAATGCTTGCTCTCATTTTACGGACTACAACAGACTTTGGAGTTTATTGCACTAAGGAATATTTGGGCTCCTGTCATTTTATGGACTTTGGAGGTATGGAACTGGAGGAAGGAATACAACAGACTTTACTAAGGACCAGTGTGTGTGTGTGTGTGTGTGTGTGTGTGTGTGTGTGTGTGTGTGTGTGTGCGTGTGTGTGTGTGTGTGCGTGTGTGTGTGTGTGTGTTTATGTGTAATGCCTCAGTTGCTACCCAGGTGGCAAAAGCCTGAATTCCCTACCGACCACCTTTTGTAAAACATTTGCAGATTTTTGCCTCATATTTGTTCTGTTCCTCATAAAATCTGTGTTTTCTGTATTTTTGTGTCTTTACACAATCAGTAGTGCAGTGGTGCAGTGGTAGCATTGTTGCCTGACAGCTACAGGTTTTCTGGTTTGATTCTTGGCTGGGGTGCCATCTGTGTGGAATCTGCATGTCTTCCCTGTGTTTGTGTGGGTTTCCTCTGGGTGCTCTGGTGTCCTCCCTTCTTACAAAGATGTGTCTGTAGTATTTTCCCTGGGCCTCTGCTGAAAATTGGCTTTTGTTCCAAGTCAGACTTTCCTGGTTAACAAATGTTAAATAAATAAAAATGACAAGTATTTGAATTTCAGATTTCATATTCTTCAGAAACTACATGGTAACACAAAACCTTTCATTCTAGCAATTTTTGAAGTTTATAAGATGGATATTTGAAATTTGTTCCTATTTTTTGGGACTGTATTTCCCCATTCTTGGCTTTGTCCAGGTTTTTTGCAGGTTGAGAGCTGCGATAAGAACTGAATTCACCGAATATGTTTGGGGACTGTATTCCCCTATTACCGGCTTTGTCCATGTGTTTTTTGCTAAAAAGTTGAGAGCTATGGTGTGAACTGAATTCACTGAATATGTTTTGGGGGCTGTATTCCCCCATTATTGACTTTGTTCAGGTGATTTGTGCTAAGAGGTTGCTAGCTATGGTGAGAACTGAGTTCACTAAATGGTAGCCATTTAAGTTTCAGTCTTCCTCCCTTTCACAAAACAGCTGATTTGGCATAGTGGTATGTTGCTCTGACTGTTTTGCACAGGGTCCTGGGTTCAAGACTTGGCAGTGAAATGTATGGTGATAACATAGCATTTTATTCTAGCAACTTTCCAACATTATACAAGCAATGTTTAAAATGTGTCCCTGGTTTTCGGGCTTTTGCCCCCCCCCAATAAATGTTGGCTTTTTTCCAGATTTCTTGTGCTGCAAAGTTCAGAGTTATAGCTGAGTGCTGAGTAGATTTTACTAGGAGCTGAGAGCTGCAGATGGGCAAAGGTTTAGTGCTGCTTATTGCTGAGTCTGTTTGCATTGTTAATAGCACAACAGGTAGTGTACTTGCTTTTGATGCAGAAGGCTGTGAGTTCTACTCCCACAGTAGGTAGATGCATTGCTGATACTGTACTGTGTTGCAAAGGGAGTGGATGCTGTAGTCCTTTTTGGCAAAGATACCTAGTAACTACAGACCTGTTATCAGTTTACCATCCATTCCCTATTGCAATACTACTAGCTTATCATTTTTTTAGTGTAACATAGGCAATTTATTCCTCAAGGGCAATAGGCACTTTATTTGTAGATGAAACAATAAAATATAAAGTTGTTTGCTAGGAGCAACCTCTTCATTAGTTGCAGATCTATTTAATGTGGAATTATTTAGATGACTTTTACTTCTTCAGAGATTGTGCATATTTACTGTTACTGGTGGACTGTAGAAGTTTGAGTAGACTTTTATGCTGAAAATGTTCTGAATTGGGCAGTTTTGTCACTATTGGTGCATGCATTTTGTTTCATTGTTTACTGGAAAAATGTTCAAAACAATAAATGTAAAATGCCCTCTAAAACTGTACTGTATTGTACAAGGAATATAATTTAATACAATCAGGAAAGTGTATCAAAGAGCATGTGTATGTTTCATGTGCAAGGGGCCCAAAGTTAATCTTTATCTGCCACTGGCAAAATGTATTTTCTTTGAATGTGGGTTTCAATGTTGTTTCAATGAATGTGAGTTTCAAGGGCAGAGACGTTTTAATGCTAAGTCTATTTTCACTGTGAGACTGCATTGCTTTGTTTAGCAGATATCTATTAGTGTTTGTGCTGTAAAATGCAAAATAAAACTTTCAAATGAAGTCCAAATTATCACAGAAGTAAAGCAGTATGCACATTAGTGTTTATGGTAAATGTGGTGAAATAATCAAGTAATGGTCCATTGGAATGGCTGCAGGGGGGAGGCTCCATTTGACCATGATTTTGTGAAGGGGGAAGGGCAGCAAACTCAGACAGGTCTGGCTGAACTATACCTCTCAACTGCCCAGATTTTTGCAGAATGAATCGATTTTTGCTTCTTATTTTTGGTTTGTTCCTCATGAAATGTGTGTTTTTTTGGCAAATCATTTAGGAATTAAGTCACTAAAAGCCACGGTGGTACAACGGTAGCATTGTTGCCTCACAGCAAGAGGTTTCCTGTTCGATTCACGGCTGGAGTGCCTTCTGTGTGGAGTCTGCATGTCCTCCCTGCGGTCAAGTGGCCTCCGAAAGACATGTGTGAATGGGCGTGCCTTCGCTGAAGGTTGGGCGTCGGGCTGGCAAATCAGCACCATAAAAAAATCTACTGCCAATCATTAGCAGACAGGAGTTCCGCTGTGGCGACCCCTAACTGGGAAAAGCCGAAAAGACAAACAAACATTTAGGAATTAAGTCACTAAATAATAACAGACACTGAGTTTCAGACTTCATAACTTTCAGAAAAATGCATGCTAAAGCAAGACCTGTTATTCTATCCACTGTCTCAAGTTATACAAGAGCAATTTTTAGTACTGTTTATATGTTCCCCAAATATGTTTGGCCTTGTCCAGATTTCCTGCATTAACAGGTTGAGAGGTACGTGCAAATAAATTGCTTTATAGAATTAGGCATATCCAAACCTCTCAACTGTCCCCGGTTTTGGCTCAAACTGGTGCTCTTCCCCTAATAATACCTCCGCAAAATGGCAATTTTGGAAGAAAACATGGAGGGTTTACAATTAATAAATAAATGTAATAATCAGAGTTATAGATTACTTTTATTTCAGAAATGCATGTAGATTCTTTTATTTTGTCAGCTGCTCAAGTTAGCAGTACTAATATTAAAAAAGTATCCCTTCTTTGACAGGTTCCCAGCTGTATTGTGTGGTTATTTTATATTTTTGCTTCACATTTTTGGTCCATTTATTTATAAAATTGTATTTTTTGGCAAATTAATGACACATTATTAAAGACTGAAGTTAGAAAATAATGACAGACATTTGAGTTTCAGATTTCATACCCTTCAGAAAATTCATACTAATGCAAGACCTACTATTCTATTATCTTTCTAAGTTTATAAGAGCCATATTTAAAAATTGTCCTTATTTTTAGGCCTTTGTCCCACTTCTATGTATGGCTTTGTCCAGATTTCTTGTTCTGAGGTTGAGAGGTATGACAAATGGGTCAGGTCGATCACAGTCAGCCATAGACATTTCAAATTGTGACATGTTTGTTACACCCTGCTCCCCCATGTAGTGACTCTGGATGTGTCCAAGCAAGGCAAGGAGCAGTTATGCAGTGTAAATGTGCAGGGTATCCCCCCATCCAAGGTAAACACAAGTACTACAGTGGCTTTTCGTATGTTCTTGATTTTGCATAATGTTCTGGTTTCTGTCATATTTTTATACTCTTGATTTATTCTTATTATTATTCAGAAAGTGCCTGTTGCTCTGTGTTTAAGTAGCAATGCTTTAATGACCCTCAGGTAAGCTTGTCTGAGATTGTAAGATGCAAGTAAGCTTTAATAAGCATACTGTTAAAGAATTTCCTGCATTGAAAGCCTTTCTGTTGTTGCCATGCAGAGAATACTTGCATAACTAGATAACGTATAAACCTTGGGTATTGAAATGCATATGACAGTATTTGTAATAAAGGACAAGATTACATTATTTTAAGAAGCTCATTACATTTGTTGGAGACTTGCAGTCATCTTTGCAGGCTTTACCTGTAAACTAAACAGAGTGCCAATCTATTGTGTGGTCCATAACCTGTGCAGTAATCCTTTAAGCAGGGTATCTTGAGCTTGTTTCTTGTTTGCTTTTCATTTTTTTATTTTGATCATGTTTTCCCCATGAAACAAGTAGGTAGTTGTTATCAGACAGCAGGTCGTTTTTGGATAAGAAACATTTTTACAAATGGGGGTATCACAGAGATTGCTACTTTCAGCGTGTTACTTGGTACTGTAATAAAGCTAAATATAAACTATAATTAGAACTGCAGTGCAAGGAGAAGTGATTTGAGTTGAGTGCTGCTTGTTCTTCTTATACTTGATTTTGACTGGCATTCTAGTAATGTATTTAAAAAGTAATTTATTTTTTCATGCCTCACAACCTTTTTGTTTCCATCTAGATATTAAGTAAGCTGTCATGCAGCCAATGCATTGAAATATTTTTTTTTCTTCTACACTTCATTTTGTCTTGATTGGATTCCCATAATGACGGTTTGGCACCCAGGGCAGCATATTTAATTAAAGTTACATTTTTGTGGTTTTGAGCATAGCTCCTCCCCTTTCTAGTTGGCCGCACTCCTTCCCATTGACCCCACCCATTCAGCTCCCTTTGATTTGAAGTCACCAGCCGCCACTGAACTGTATAGGTTACAGTGGCAACTAAAATGCTTTTAGACTGATAAGGAATCAGATTACATGAAATAAAATGTTTTAAAGCGCCAATATTTGTGTTTGAAACTTAACACATACATTTATTTGTGAGCACACAGACACACTCAGAAACACACATACACACACACACACACACACACACACACACACACACACACACTGCTGCAAACCACAAGTGATTACCTAAATAAAACATGGCTTTTAAACCAAAAGTGGTCTTATGTAAATATTGAGTCTAAGAATTTGTGTATGGGGGGGTGATTTTGTAACCAATTTTAAAACCAGTTAGTTGTGAATATGCATCTAAGCTCTCCAAATTTTAATTATGAGTAGACGTACAAGTATAGACATCTCAGAGCTGACCACGTTTAGGCAACATGCTAAGAAAATACAATAACATTTAAGAGTAAAATTTGGACATGAGTTTCTTACACTACCTAACAGTCTAATATTGGTTATCTTTCTTTTCCTCTGATAGTTTCTGGTTGTAGATTGTTAGCATTTTCTGAAATATCATGTAAAGAAACATATCAAGTAATCATATATGCACAAGGCAGCAAGTAACTTATTTTCATTCTAATTCTGCAGAGCAATAAACATAACTTTAACTAATTGCAGAGAATTTCAGAATATGATCCCTTACAGTGAATGCAATAAAAATATGCCAGATATCCATTATAATGCAAATAATCATAAGGCAGGCACCTTATTTCAGTAGCAGACAGAATGTGTGTGTGTATGTGTGTGTGTGTGTGTGTGTGTATGTGTGTGTGTGTGTCTGTGTGCACGTGTGCGTGCGTGTGCGTGTGTGTGCGTGTGTGTGTGTGTGTGTGTGTGTGTGTGTGTGTGTGTGTGTGTGTGTGTGTGTGTGTGTGTGTGTGTGTGTGTGTGTGTGTGTGTGTATGTGGGGAATGATTTTGTGACCAATTTTAAAACCAGTCGGTTGTGAAAATGTATCTAAACACTCTGAATTTTAATTATGGGAAGACATACAAGAGTAGATATCTCAGAAATGATCATGTTCAGGCAACATTGGCCAGTTTTCTTTTCCTGTGATAGTTTCTGGTTGTAGATTCTTATCATTTCCTGGCACATTATGCAATGAAATGTATCAAGAAGCCATACATGCACAAGAAAGCAAGTAACTTATCTTCATTCGAATTCTGCAGAGCAATAAACATAACTTTAAACTAATTGCAGAGAATTTGAGAATATGATCCCTTACAGTGAATGCAATAAAAAGATGTCAGATATCCATCATAATGCAAATAATCATAAGAAGTCAGGTGACTTATTTCAGCAGCAGACAGAAAACAATTCATTAAGTTAGTTATTGTTCAATGAATAATAAAAACACAAGGCAGAAATAAAGGGATACAGTTATAGTTTGGGTAATAAGTGTGGTAGAAAAATTACACAAACGTGAGTATCCTGAATTCCTGTTGTAACAAGCTGAAGCATAATGCAAAGAAAAGGCCATCATTCCTCTAAATACCAGAGGGAAAAGCAGTCTGAGAGCAGTAATAGAAAAAACACTGAGGTGAAGGAGTCCTGAATTTATGTTTTAAGGGACTGTCACAAGTCTGCACTGTACTTTTAAATGGGATGCTGTTTTTTTCCTGTTAGTTTAAAAGTTGTTTTAAAATAAATGAAAACCATTTTTTTCTGTGAATAAATTGTGTTTATTTTACTTTGTAGGGTTGGCAGAGTGATTTAAAGTGCTTTTTACTGTGCTTGTCTGTGAAAAACATGACTTTCAAGTAATATTTTTATCAGCATTTGCTGATTGCTTTCCAGGGGAAAGAGGTACCATTTTTGGCTTGACCATGGGGCAGTCTGTCAAGAAAGAGGTACCATTTTTGGCTTGACCATGGGGCAGTCTGTCGGTGTCACATTCAGTCCTCCTTCTATCCACAAAATGAAAAAGTTAAGCAAACAGCTTTTGCCATCACAGCAGGCTAACAGTTTGCCTAGTTGTACCTCAGACCCGTCATTCTTTACCCCAGATCCCTCCTGTGTACCACCTACAGCCACTATGGACCAGGGGATAGCCACTTTCTCTGCAGCTGTTGGGGTCCCCTCAGTGGTCAAGGGAAAGCCATTTTGTTGGTCCCAGGAGAGGGAACAGGGAAGACTTCCCTGTTTTGTCAGAATGTTGTGCCCATCCCTGGAGAAGCTGCTGCTGCTGTTAGTAACAATGTTAGTCCCATTTTTCCTGACAAAACAAAACATAAAACTAAAGATTTGTCTGCTTGTCCTCAAATTTCCTTAAACAGGGGTAGTTTAATGGGTCTGAGTCAGGGTTTAATCCAAGCTAGTGATCTTTTTTGCAAAGTAATTTTAGGTAAAAGAACGAGGGATATCTCCTTTCCTGAAGAGATTCAAGAGTCTGAATCTGGACAGGAGGATGAAGAGACAGATACAGGGTTTTCTCCTCAGATTTCTGATTTAGACTTGGACGTGAGCTTAGTTTCTAACTCTCCTGGGAGGATTGAATTTCTCTGAGAGTATTTTTAGAATGTGCCAGTGTTTTCATTGGAAGAACACTGAGGTTTCTCAGTCCCTAAAAAAAATACTATGAGCTGTTATGGAAGGAATTTCCAGAACCTGCACCCATTCCTCCAGTTTTGTCTGCCTTGGAGGATGTGTGTGTTATTGCCTGCAATTTTACTGATAGTCAACCAGCTGTCCCTAAAAAGGCAGATAGGATCATAGGAGGTTAATATGCTAATGGCCCTGGAGCCCTTATAAACCTAGACAAGAGTTTATCCCCAAAATGAAACCTCAGTCAGTACATGTCACCCCTGTCAGTGAGGGACACAGGTGGACCACCTGGGACCAATTTGTGGTTTTCCATCCACTCATCAACCTTGCGTTTGAAGAGGGTTAGCGATGGACTCTGTTTGACCTGTATGGGGAGTCTATTCCAGAGATGGGGCAGCCTCTGGGAGACAAACCTGTCTCTCAGCAGGTTTTGTTGATGTCCGCATATTAGATTTAGGCCTTTCAATCGGGTACTGCGTGAGGAGTTAAACTTATGGATATGGAGCATCTCTAGTAGGGCAGCATCCAAGATTGCCTTGTATGTGAGACACAGATCACCTCTGAGCAATCTGTATGATACCAAGTAGCGTGATAGTGATTTGAGCCTGTCCACATAGGACAGGTGTTGGAGGCCATGGATTCTCTTTATGAGCTATTTCTGTGGCCTTTCCAGGTGGTGCATGTGTTTGGAGAGGTACATACCAAATGAGGCTTTGTACTCAATTATTGACCTAATGAGCGAGGGGTACAGAGAGGTAATAACCTCCCTTTTTCTGGATGCAATCCCTTTACTTATGAAATTAACCAAATAAAAGGCTTTTCTGACCACTGCCGTGACATGATGGTCAAATGTAAGATTGTTATCAACCTGTGTACCCAGGTCTCTCACCACAAGTTGTGTGCTTAAGGGGTTACAGTTCATGTGGTAATCAGTAGGGGCCATGTTTTTGCCGAATGGTATGATAATACATTTTTTTATGTTTAACTTAAGACCATGAATTTGGCACCAGTCATTTCCTGCTGTGAGACCCTCTTGTAGTATGTTAACATAATTTGGGGAGTCAATGACAGCACCCAACTTACAGTTGTCTACAGACCTGGTCAGTCATAGGCCTTTTGTCTTTGTCTGGGCCTCTGAGAAGTAGATGCCGAACAGTAGGAGTCCCAGAACAGATCCCTGGGGAACACCACTAGTGACAGGTCTACTGTCAGAGGTGGGGGCACCTATTTTGACCTTGTGGGTCCTACCGGAAAGCCATTTGGCCACCCACCTGATGAGATAGGGATTTATGCCAAGTTGTGTTAGGTTTTCAGTGATGCCGGAGTGGGGGATTGTGTCAAAGGTTTGGCTAAGTCAAGATAAGCTGTATATACTGACTTTCCCTCATCCAGGACCTTGATCTGCCCGTGACAAATCTGAACTGGGGGGGGGGGGTCAAGTGGTTGGAAATTGCCTATGTCCTTGTTTATGAGGTCCATAATAATGTGCTCCATGGCTTTACAGATCAGACTTGTCAAGCTAATGGGGCAATAGTTTCCAGGGTCAGTAGTAGCACCACCTTTGTGCAAGGAGATGGCAATGGCAGTTCTCCAATCTGTTGGGATGAAGCCTGTACTTAGGCTTTGCTTGAATAGGGTGCTCAATGGTGAGGCTAGTTCTTGCTGGAGATGGTGCAGAATACAGCCTGGGATACTATCAGGGCTGGTGGAAGCTGTGTTCTTTGCTTTGGATAGGACCTTTAACACTTGATCTATGGAGATGTGAGGTGTGGGACAATATTGGGGATGTCGAATGGGCCTTTGGGGGGGCAGTGGGGGAAGTCTGTGCTGAACTTATCTGCTAGAAACTTGGCTAAGTCAACAGGATCAGTGTAAGTGGTACCATTAAGAACTAATTCAGAACAAACCTAGGCTTTGCCATGGAGGTTCCTGACATAACTGAAGAAGGCTTTGTGGATACCTTTTGTTTCGGATGCTAGTTTTGAAATTGGATTTGGAGGTTTTCACTAGTGATCTAATTTGCTTGTTGAGGCTAAGGAGGGATGTTTTCCAATTGGGAATTTGTGCTTTTTTACCCTTGGACAACAGTTTCTTCCTTTTGTTGTAAAGCCTGTTGATAGAGGATGCCCACTAGATAGGTTTGTGTTTCCTTGATGAGCAGGTTTTAGTTCTGTTGGGTATGGCTGAGTCCATGCAGTTGTACAGGTGCCTGTATACTGCATTGGCATACTATTCAGCATAGTTGTCTGCATCCTCTGAGGGGGCGGTGGTGTGAAGCTACTGACACCCTCCCTTAGAAGGTTGTAGTCAGCTTTTGAGAATTTATTTTGCCTAGTTATGGCTGGGGGGAAGCATTGAATAGGATAGAAACTTCGAATGAGACAGACCAATGGTCTGATCTCACCAGGGAAGAACTTACTGTGGGGGTGGTGCAGTGGTTGCCCATGCTGGTGATAACCAAGTCCAGAATGTTATCTCCCCTTGTAGGGGATGAGACGAGCTAGTATAGTGCATTAGAAATTATGAAGCCAAGGAATCATTGGGTGAGTGCATTAGTGCAGGAATAATTCACCCACTCTGTGGTGGAGTAGTTGAAGTCACCAAGCATTAGGGTGTTAGGGGGTACCTTGATGGAATCAAGTAGGTCCAGGTAGGAGGAGTGGGTCTCCTGAGTCATGGATGGGGGGTCTATAGCTGGCTATAACTTGGATGGGTGTCTTGCCAATTGTCAGTTGCATTTGGAGTAGTTCTAGTGCATCATGCTGGCAAACCAGTCTGGAGGTGTGCCTGTCCTTAATGAAGATAGAGACACCACCACCCTTAATCTTCCCAACCTCATTTTGGGGTGGGAATGCGTGGAATGAAGTATAGCCTGGTAAGGCAGAGGTGCTCTTCAGAGCCTTGAACCAATTTTCATAACTGCACAGATGTCGGCATCTTCCAGTGCAAGGAGAGCCTCCAATGAGTGTTTTAACATTTTATACACTTCCCAAATGTGATATAGTTATTCATTCTGCATCTAAACAGTTAATTCCAATCCTACTGTTTCTAATAAGGATGGGAATATTATTGATAAGTATGGGGGAATAGTGTGTGCTTCTGCAACTTTGATTTTCAGAATTTTGAATTGTCAGGCTCATATGTTAAGGTTTGTCTGGAATTATTGAGAAATTATGAAGGATGTTTTGTCTGCTGTTTCTTTTTATGAGGAAAATGTGCTTTAAAGAATTTAATTTCTTTTATTGTTCAAGTCATTATTCATTGTATATGGTGTGTGTATTACCATATTGATATTTCTTCAAGGGCTATGGACACTGGAGGTTTGCATGGTTGCATTCTCAGAACCCCCAAAATTATGTTAATGAGTTTTTAAATTCTCCTTTGGATAAAGATTTAGCTTTTTGCCCCTCTGCTGCAGAGGTGATGAAAAAATGTGATAAAAAGGAGTAAGCTGATACAGGGAATCTCTAATATTTTCAGCCCTTATTGTCCAAATTTTACAAAGGATTCCCTAACTCTTCACAGAATTTTGGTAAGAAAAAAATAAACAGTCTTGACAAAATACAGGTAAAAGACATTTAAGAAGAAATGACAAGGTGGTTCCAAGAAGAATTCTGGAAACTCCCAAAACCAAGGATAGTCCAATAAGTCAGATTAACTGTTTAAGAGACTTTGTTATTCCCTCCCTCCCTGGCAACCCCCTTTTTTCCCAGAAAGTCTGAATCTTCACTTTTCTCTTTGGCAACAGGTAGTTTCAGACAAATGGATTCTAATTATTATTCATTATAGATCGCAATAGGAGAAAATGTATCCTTTCCGGGGAGTAATTCCTCCTCCTCCAGACCAGACTCTTGCTTCCACCTGGTCCTTCATCACATGCTGTTCTAGGGAGTGATAGAATCAATTCCCACTTCCCAGGTGGGGAAGTTTTTTTTTTTTCAAGGATATTTTTAGTGCCAAAGAAAGAAAATACTTGAAGACCAGTTCTGAATCTTTCTTTCCTAAACCTGTTTGTGATAGTGCCCAAATTCAAAATGATGTCACTTCATAACCTGTTACCTCTTCCTCCTCACTCAAGTTTCCTGGTAACACTAGATTTAAAAAGTGCTTATGGTCACATTCCTATTCACCCAGATTTCAGGCATTTTTAAGGTTTTACCCTTTGGAATGTCCACTGCACCTAAGAGTGTTCTCAAAGTATCAAGTTATAGCTCATTTTAGGCTACAGGGTATTCACATTTTTCCATATTTAGACAACTTGCTTATCTTTGTAGAGTCTTTTATAAAGTGTCAGGAATCTCTATCTTGGGTGTAAGAACTCTTACACAAACTGGAATTCTAAAAGAACATTCAAAATCTTTCTTAACTTCTTCTTAAAGGATTGTGTTTCTGGGATATCAATGAGACACCATGGTTCAAAGAGCTTTCCTTCCACAGGAAAAAAAAATGATCTATATCTAAATCTATTTCTAGGAATTTTCACTCGGACTTCAGTCAATGTGAGGGAATACCACATCATTTTGGGTCTCACAGCTTCTATGATTCTCATGATGCTTCTGGCAAGACTCCACATGAGAAAGATGCAATGATATCTTAAGTCTCTTTGGCCCCAGCACTAACATCCCTTGTCTTTTCAGATCCCAGTGCTGGGGCTTGTCAGAATAGAAATTACTTGGTGGAGACAACAAATATCCCTACATCCAGGTCTCCCCTTTTGCACTCCCAGTTCAAAAGCAGTCAGTCACCACAGATGCTTCAGACTTTGCTTTAGGAGCAGTTTCAGGACATATAAAAGTGTAAGGTTTGTGGGACACCAAAGACAGATGCAAGCACATAAATATAAAGGAGATGTTTGCCCTGATCAAGACATTCAACTCTCTGTATCATTTTTGGTCCCCAGGACCTCTTCAAGTTATTACACACAATACCACAGTTGTATAGTATATCAACAAGCAAGGGGAACCAGGTCGTACTCACCCTGCAAACTAGTCATGTTAGATTGGAATATTGTTTCACAGCAAAATCTCACTATACAGGCATCCTAAATTCCATCAGAGCAAAACTGTGGGGGAGAAAAGTTGAGCAGGACCAGGGCAGACACTCATGAATGGAAACTAGATCTGGGGATCTTCTAAGATTTTATCCATCTGTGGAGAGTTCCTCAAGCAGACCTCTTTGCCTATTCTCTGAACAATAATCTGACAAGATTCTGCTTCAGAACTTCATCCAAGAAAGCCTGGAAAACAGATGCCTTTCTTTTCTTTGGACAGGAATGTTCCTGTATGCTTTTCTATCCCTTCCACAAATACCTAGGGCACTTTTGAAGATTTAGAAGGAATCCCCCAAGATAATTATGGTGCCTTCCTTCTGGCATAGGCAACCATAATTCTCCCTTCTTTCGGAAATGGCCAGGGACAATTACAGCAAGCTTTCTTATAGACTTTATCTACTCACACAAAAACAGGGATATTTGACCCACCCCAACACCAATCAATCTCAACTGACTGCCTGCATGATAAGGTGTTAATTCCTTTTATTCACCTGTTCACTGAGGATACGAAGCAGGTACTAACAAAGACAAAAAAGCTTACCGCAAGAAAATCATATACTGGCAAATGGAAAAGGTGCTGTCGTTGATACTAACAACATAACTAGTACCAATTCAGGGCTAGTTATTCTCTGGTTTTACAATGTTTGTGTGAATTACTATCCTATGACCTTTCTTACTCCTCTGTCAAGGTTCATTTATCTGCCATTTTAGCATCTCTGCCCATGGATCATCCTCTTTCAATGCAGTCTCATGTCAGAATATTTTTGAAAGCAATTTTGCATAAGAGGCTTCCATGCCTCTCAACCCCTTAGCACAAGAAATCTGAAAATGCCAAAACTAATGCTGGGACAAAGGGTCAAATATAGGGACACATATTAAATATTGCTTGTGTCAAAGTTGCTAGAATATAAGGTTTTGTGTTGCCATGTATTTTATAAATGATATAAAGTATGAAACTTAAATATCTGTCATTATTTAGTGCATTTAGATTCTCAGCGAAAGCGTCTTCTGTGTGGAGACATGCGTGAATGGGAGTACCTTCGTTGAAGATTGTGCGTCAGGGCTGGCAACTCAGCACATAAAAATCTACTGCCAATCATTAGCGGTCCAGAGTTCCGCTGTGGCGACCCCTAACCAGGAAAAGCCAAAAGACACAACAAGTCCTCACTGATTTGCCAGAAAAGTAAAGTTTTATGAGGAACAGACAAACCTATGAAGCAAAAACCTGGACATTATACGAAAATCTGGACAGTTGAGAGGAATGATCCACCTCCAGGGAAAACCAGTGGCTACTCCTTGGGATCTTAGGTTTGTGTTAGAGAAGTTAACACTTTCTCCATCTGAACCAGCTAAACTGGCTGACTTGAGTTCCTTAACATGGAAAAACATTTACTGATTGCCCTGGCCTCTGCAAGAAGGGTTTCTGAGTTGGAAGCTCTTATGGTCAGTCAACCCTGTCTCATTTTCCACAGAGATAGGGTTTCTTTGAGAAGTAATACTTATTTTATGCCTAAAGAGGTATCCAAGTTTACTTTAAGCCAAATCATCCATTTCCCGCTTTTCTTTCCTGAACCCAAAAATGAGTGAGAAAGGATAAACCATACCTTGAATGTCCACAGACAATTCAGGTACTATCTTCCAGGACTAAAGCTTTCAGATATTTGAATAAATTGTTCATTTCTTTTGAAGGTAAGAAGAAGGGGAAACCTGTGTAAAAACAGACTATTTTCAAATGGCTGCCTAAGGCTATTAACTTTTGTTACACTTACCACAACAAAACTATTCCATACTGTTATTTTATTATTAGAACTTGAGTGATTTATCTAGTAATCATAAGACACACACACACACACACACACACACACACACACACACACCACATATTCTTTATGGGCTATTTTTTTATTTATTTCCCTAATTTTTATACTTTTTGTTATTTTGGGAGTTCTTTTTCCTTTTAGTGCTATTAAGATGTAGCATCAAAATTATAAAATGGCTTATTTCATAGGGTACAGGGTTTACTTCTATTTTAAGGTGGATTTGTGAGTGTGTGTGTTTATGTGTGTTTGTGATGTGGAATATTTTTTTTTAGTTTCTCCATTGTTTGGAATTTGGGCTATGCTGGAGGGATGTCCTTTTTATATATCTAGGATTTTTTTCATCATTAAGATCCTCACTAATGGAAGAGTAAGTGTATGTTTAGGCCTATTTTTTTATTTCCATTAGTTTGTTATATATTTTTTATTTTATTTATCTTAAGGAGTTTTATTTTCCCCCTTTCTGGACAGTGCTTCAGTCTGATGGGCTTATGCCTTATGCTGGATGATAGGTTCATACAGGGAAGTGGTTACAAGTACAGGATTGCTTCATATATGGGTGCGGAGTAGATTTTTATAGTTTCCCAGTTGAAATGGAAGACATATCTTTTGTTTTCAAGATGGTTCCAAAGTAAAATTCATGTGACATACTGAAAGATAGTAGGTGGATATTTCAGCAGATTTACCAAACTGTACTAATGTTTGAAGATTAGTGACTCCTGCTTTTTAGTACAGTTTGTTCTGAAATCACATATATGGCTTGGGAAGGAAGGAGTGGAATGTTTACTGATAATGAATTTTACTTATTACAATGCTTTTACTGCATCACCTTCTGTACTGCTTTTTCGTTTGAGGTTTCCTTATTACTTGTTTGTAGGTACTTGTTTATGTGATTATGGGTAGCGAGTTATTTCTCATTAGGACTGGAATTTTTTATATTACTGCTGCTGTGCTACTAGCTTGCAACACACTTGCTTACTGAGACTTGGTGTAAATGCCAAGTGCCGTAACTGGTTTATTTCCTCATCCTCCCACCACTGACACTACTGAACAGCATAGTCCTACCAGAGCTCTAACTCTAACCCTAAAACTCCATCTCCAACTCACTCCCTACCCTAACCCCAGCATACCCCTCCTACTCCCTAATCCTAAAGTCCCCAATTATCCCAAAATGTAAAACTCCACTACTCTCTCTGCAAGCCTAAATGCCCAGATTGCTAACTCTATTTGCCCTCCATTCCTGATTCCTAATCCTAAACTACATTCCCTAAACATAAAGTCCTCAGTCACTCCCTAACTCTTAAATACCCTCATGCTCCCTAACTCTAAAATTCTCCTGATCCCTAAACCTAAATCTAAAGCTCCTATCCTATTCCCTAAACCTAAAGTTTATGATCACTCCTTAACAGTAAGCTCCCATGCCAGACCCTAACCCTAAAACTCTCTCCTTTCCTAAACCTAAATTCCACTCCGGATCACTACCTGAAACCGTAACCTTTGCTCCAGTCTCCTCTCCCTCCCTTCCCACGGCTGCCACACTTAACCTTATTCAAACTCAGGTACTGTGTTCAAGTAAGGTGCGGCAGTTCCACTCTCTTTCCTTATAGCTGCAGCACCTCACCCCAAGGTGTAGTCAAGTTCCAGTGCAAGTGGCAGCCCACATGAGTTAAAAGAGACCTGAGTCCCCCTGTGGCTGGAAGAATGTGATCTTTCAGCACCTGGGACTTGGACACTTATATCTGTCCCAGTTTTCAACAGCTTTTTTTCTCCATCATTTGTTTTGGGTAGAGTTATGGGGTTTTATATAGAGAAGGACATTTTTCAGGCTTAAGTATTATTGTCGTAACAGAACTGTGTGATGTTCTGTGGGAAATTATATTTATTTAATATTTATTGTTGAAATAGGTCAATATATGTTTCCTACTATTTTGTATTTGGGGTATTGTGGTTTATGTCCCATCATGACTTCATTATATATGAGAAAGAGGGTTGCTATGACCACTGCCTCTATATATTTTAATGCAGTTGTTTTTCTGTGCTGGTTTTGCTCTGTTATTGCATGTTTGTGTTTTGAATGTAGGTCTGTATTTGGAAGGGTAATTGGGATATGGTTTGGGTAGGGTTTTATGTGGCTTCCTCTGTTCTTTTACTACTACCACCTATTTGATGACATGGAAAAGATAATTTTGATGATGCAGATAAAGGCAAGTAGCTTGTTGATGAATCAGGAAAGTATGGGTAAATACAATTTTTGGAGCTATTTTATGTATGGTTCCACTGTTTTGATCAAATTCCCAGTTCATTGAGCCATAACTGGAACAAACAAAATCATCGTAATTCACTTCAGTGAATATAGGAAAGGAGCACAACTGGTCCTCCCTCAGCAAAAAACATATTAGCACTTGGTTCCTAGATTCTCAGACTGAGAAAAGAAATTACCCCTTAACCTCCTAGGTTATTCCCCTCACCCATGAGAACCAAGTAACTATATGCTCCCTTGGTCTGATGGATTGAATTTCAATTTACTTTTTTTTAATTTTAGCCTTTGTTAAGTTGCAACTTGAAATTGCTCAGTCCAGAAAATCAATGTGCACCTAATTCTACACACACCCTTCAAACACACACACACGCACACACACACACACACACACACACACACACACACACACACACACACACACACACACACACACACACACACACACACACACACACGTCTGAGTGTGTGTGTGTGTGTGTGTGTGTGTGTGTGTGTGTGTGTACACACATATATATATATATATATATATATATATATATATATATATATGGGTCTACTTCATAACATTGAAATTTCATAACGCTGAATTTCATAACATTGAGGCCATAACATGTAAATCCCAAAACATTGAAAACTCAGAACATTGAAAGTGTGCCTCATAGCACTGAAAACTACAGTGCATATGTAAGTAACATCCTCTCCACCTATAACAACACCTAACTAACAAACACCCTTTCTACTACTTTTCTGCAGGGGGCAAGTCCCTCTGCACTCCCCATGTGGGGGTTTCTGCCCCTCACAGCCCCCCATAAATTAAATATTCCAACTCCAAGATTGCATTACAGTGGAAAAAGTTAATTTCCTAACCTCAGTGAGTGAGGTTAGGAAATTAACTTTTTTCTACTGTAGTGTGATACTGGAGTTGGTATATTTAATTTCCGGGGGGGGGTGAGGGGCAGAGCCCCCACATGGGGCTGCAGGGGGGCTTGCCCCCAGCAGAAACATATTGCAAAGTTTGTTTGTAAGCTAGGTGTTGTTGTAGGATGAGGTGATATTTACTTGTGCAGTGTAGTTTTCAATGTTATGAAGCACACTTTCAGTGTTCTGCGTTTTCAATGTTTTGGGTTTTCAGTGTTTTGAATTTTCAATGTTATGGTCTCAGTGTTATGAAATTCAATGTTATGAAATTTCAGTGTTATGAATTAGACCCATATATATATATATATATATATATATATATATATATATATATATATATAAAACTATATATATATATATATATATATATATATATAAAACTATATATATATATATATATATATATATATATATATATTTACATACACACACAAACACACACACAAAAATGTTCTTACCTGCATGAACATTCTGAAAATTAATTGCGTGCCATGTATATAAATGTCTTGAGCGTTGGGTGATATGCAAAAAAAAAAAAAAAAAATTCTCAACAATTTGTAACAAGCTGACATAATAAAACAGCACATTATTTCAGAAAGAATCCTAGCACGATCATTTTCAGCATGGAACTGCATGCAAAATGAATGCTGCTTGTATACACATACCCTGTACATTGTGAACATTACAAAAAATACAATGATTTGTACTTATGTTCTTAGTACAACGTATAAAAAAGTAATAAAACTGTTCTACAAATATATTCAAATGTAGTGTTAGGTATATAAAATATGTTGTATTTGAGGCTAAGGAATGCATTTTTTCACTCAAGAAAAACTTCTTCACTGTTCCTATAGTATATAATATACTATATACAGCACACCCTCTACACACAGAAAGATGACATGCACATCTATATACCTATCTATCTATCTATCTATCTATTTATTTATCTATCTAATCTATCATCTTTTTTAAGTAGGAAGGTGATGCAGTGAGCTTGTCTTTTTGAGACCCTTTTTTGTCATGAATTGCGACATGTCAAGTAAGGTAAATATATATGTGTTTACATGTATTGACCATTTTTGGGTAGGCCAGTCAACCAGCATGCGTTTGAGAAGTAGACTATACACCCAGATGAAACCCACATTAACACAAAAAGAATGTACAAACTTGACAGACTGACTAGAGGTCAAGTGATCAGGACTGATCCTGGCCCCTGTATCTATTTGGCAAGGTTCTTACCCTGAACCACTGTACTCTCTAGATAAAACATCTTCCTTAGGTGGGTCAGGACATGCGCATACCTGCACACACACACACACACACACACACACACACACACACACACACACACACACACACGCACACGCACACACGCGGACACACACGCACACACACACATGCACACACACTTTATTGCTTTTTAATGTATATTTTTTGCTGTTGGTTAGTTAATTATATAACTGCTTTCTTTATTGCTTTTTACTTTCTTTTTGATTTGTTGTTTGACTGGGCTGTGGTTTGTAGGGTGGGGTGTTATTTATTTATTTATTTATTTTTTGCTGTCACTTTTACTCCCAGTTAAGAGTTAGGTTAGACGTTGGGATTGCTATGGGGGAGTTTAACATTCCTGTCCTGGCATAGCCACATGATAATGTGGCCATATGTTTGTACTTGAGTGACCATATAAGTGTTTGCAATGGGGTCTGTCACTTAGAAATCTTTAAGCAGTAAGTTCCCTGTTAAATTACCTCATGGGAAACACCATATAAATGAATGCTGGATTTCACAGATATGTGTAACTTTGTCTCATGGGAAGTTTTATTCTTTTTTAATTTTATGTATTGTGTTTGGCACTGGAACATGACTAAGGGATGGAATGAGTAGTTATGTTTTATTTCCTTGTATTCATTTTTTATCTGAAATGTGTATTTTTTATAAGTTTCATGTTTAGGTTTGTTCTTATAGATCGTGGATTAAGTGGGAAAGTTATTTTCTGTTTTGCTAGGATTTCTTTCATTTTCTCTAATTCATCTCTATATGTAATCTGATGGGACATTTCTTTTCTGCTTAGGTTTAGATTTCTTTCAAGTTTCAGGATTTTTGTAGTCAGCATTTTATGTAACTTTCTATAAAGATTAGATGAGTATTTTAAACATGTGTTACTTGTTTATGGTTACATTAAAATTGCTTAGCATATGTAGTTATGGTTATATAGCTTTATTACTTATTGTTTGTTACAGGGAATTTGCAGCAGTCTTGCTTTGGCTTGGTTCCGTTTTATTTTTCCCTTATGTAGCACTCATTTAACATTTTAAACTATTTTAAATTTGGAGAAAAAGTGTTTTAGGTAATTTGAAGTGCTGTGTTTGTGCTTCCTGTTAAGAATGTGATGGAGTGGCTTATATGGTTAGAGTGAACTGAGCTTGGACATTTGTGATACAAGAAAAGCAATGATATTTGAAATGATATTTTACTGATGACATGGACAGCTAGTAATATTTAAAATGATATGTACTTTAGACAGGAATGTGTATATGTCACACTCTAATATGCAGAGCTAATCTTAATATATCATATATATTATGTTAATAGACATATGTAGTTCTTCAGGTTCCGTATCATGAATATAATTATATTAGTAACTACAATAACTTAATCTTCTCGAACAATACAATGTATGAGGTATGTTTAGTACTCCAAGTTCCACATCATGGTTTTAGCTATGATACTAATTATGGTAACTTAATTCTCACCAGCAATATAATATAATGTATGAGGTGTATCTAGTACGTTGGGTTTCACTTCATAGGTGTAACAATAGCAGTATATACAAAATATAACATATGAGGTGTATCTAGTAATTTGGGTTCCACATCATGGGTGTAACTATAGTAGTTTATACAAAATATAACGTATGAGGTGATCTAGTAATTTGGGTTCCACATCATGGGTGTAACTATAGCAGTATATACAAACTATAACATATGTAGTGATCTAGTAATTTGGGTTCCACATCATGGGTGTAACTATAGCAGTATATACCAAATATAATGTATGAGGTGTATCTAGTAATTTGGGTTCCACATTATGGGTGTAATTATAGCAGTATATACAAAATATAACATATGAGGTGATCTAGTAATTTGGGTTCCACATCATGGGTGTAAGTATATCAGTATATACAAAATATAACATATGTAGTGATCTAGTAATTTGGGTTCCACATCATGGGTGTAACTATAGCAGTATATACAAACTATAACATATGTAGTGATCTAGTAATTTGGGTTCCACATCATGGGTGTAACTATAGCAGTATATACAAACTATAACATATGTAGTGATCTAGTAATTTGGGTTCCACATCATGGGTGTAACTATAGCAGTATATACCAAATATAATGTATGAGGTGTATCTAGTAATTTGGGTTCCACATTATGGGTGTAATTATAGCAGTATATACAAAATATAACATATGAGGTGATCTAGTAATTTGGGTTCCACATCATGGGTGTAAGTATATCAGTATATACAAAATATAACATATGTAGTGATCTAGTAATTTGGGTTCCACATCATGGGTGTAACTATAGCAGTATATACAAACTATAACATATGTAGTGATCTAGTAATTTGGGTTCCACATCATGGGTGTAACTATAGCAGTATATACAAACTATAACATATGTAGTGATCTAGTAATTTGGGTTCCACATCATGGGTGTAACTATAGCAGTATATACCAAATATAATGTATGAGGTGTATCTAGTAATTTGGGTTCCACATTATGGGTGTAATTATAGCAGTATATACAAAATATAACATATGAGGTGATCTAGTAATTTGGGTTCCACATCATGGGTGTAAGTATATCAGTATATACAAAATATAACATATGTAGTGATCTAGTAATTTGGGTTCCACATCATGGGTGTAACTATAGCAGTTTATACAAAATATAATATATGAGATGAATCCAGTACTTTTGTTTCCATAGCATGATTATTACTGTAGTATTAGATACACAAACGTTCTACTCATCGGTTATGTTAGACATATGTGCGTTCTCCTAATCATATACCTGTAAATGTACAATATGAATATGTGCTAGCTACCTATGATTAATTTGACAAATTGCATGTCATGTGTATAACACCCTTTTGCATGACCTGTAATCTTCCTGTGATGTAGTCTGTTACTGTTTACTTTAATGAATTTGAAATATTATATATTGCTATGTATTGTTTTGTCTTTTGGTCCATTGTGACTGAAAACTGTCAAATGAACAGTTAATTACCAGGTAAGCAAATGTTAGCTAGATAGATACATAGATAAAACTCTAAATGCATCTCCTAGAAGTGGACCATGAATATGGGAAAGCTGGCAATTTCAAAGAACTGCTGAGGAAGAAAGCGTACTAATATATGGGTATACTCAGGAACATTATTGTCAAAATATGGAATTTGCAATACTTATATTGAAATTAATGTTACTGGTAGAGTTATCCATCCAGAGATGTATAAGTGCTTGCTGTATGTTATGGATTTTGCTGACTGTAGAGCAAGTAAAGTAATTTGCATTGCTAATTGAGAATGTGCATAAATATGATGTGGGAAAGAGAGATAAATCTCCAGAAAGTTATTAGGGAAACTATTCCTGTTACAAAGAAATATAATTTTAGAAATACCTTGAAAAAAACATGCACATGTGTGTAACAAAAATGTAAATGGTAAATTTAAAGTATTGCAGAGGCTAGTAATGAATAAATGGAGTGGACATTTAAAAAAATTAGTCCTCCAGGAAGATGGCACCTAGCTTCTATGGTTCGGCTGAGTAATGGATTTCAATAATATAATATAGCTAAAATCTTCATTAAAACATAGAAGAAATAACAAATTAAATACATTTTACTTAAGTTTTTCTTAAATAGGTGTACAAAATGGTCCAAACATGCATTTCAGTCACAACCCAGGCTGCTAGGCAGAAACATCTGGAATATTATATAAGACATTAACTCACAATGATACAGAAGTATAGTTGCACTGAATTGGAAATGCATGAAGACTTTGAGTGACATTATAGGGTTAAAGACAGTTACTGGGCATGTAGTTCAGAAGACCATTAAGGTGTATAGCCCAACTTTCCAGCTATGCAAAAATACTGTCTGGTTAAGCTGAATGTCACACAAAAAGCAACTGAAGGCTGAGGGAATTAAACCCTGTACTACAGGAAGTAGTTTATTAACAGCTCTTAGACATAGTCCTCTGTGCTACTTCCCAGATGTAAGTCAATGAGCTAAAAAAGATAAATCGATTACAACACCTGCCACATAGATACAATAATAGAGTAAACATAAATCGATTACAACACCTGCCACATAGATACAATAATAGAGTAAACATAAATCGATTACAACACCTGCCACATAGATACAATAATAGAGTAAACATAAATCGATTACAACACATGCCACATAGATACAATAATAGAGTAAACATAAATCGATTACAACACATGCCACATAGATACAATAATAGAGTAAACATAAATCAATTACAACACCTGCCACATAGATACAATAATAGAGTAAACATAAATCGATTACAACACCTGCCACATAGATACAATAATAGAGTAAACATAAATCAATTACAACACCTGCCACATAGATACAATAATAGCGTAAACAAATCGATTACAACACCTGCCACATAGATACAATAACAGAGTTAGCATGAATTTGCCATGTTTTACATATGTAAACATTTTAAATGACAGAAATAAGTACTCATTTTATGAGTTAAGATATTTTAGCTAAGATGCATTTAAAAATGTAAATTGCCAAGAGACAGACATAATTAGAAGTTTAATAAATGGAATAGTGGCAGCATAGTATTGTAACACCTTAGGAAAATATAGTGTTAATTCAAATGAGTAAGACAGTATGCACATTAAATGAATATGACCCATTGAACTAAAGATGCCCACTGTTACACAAGAAAGATTATAAAAGAAGGTATGAAAGTATGGTTTTAGTACAACAGACTAAGACAATATGAAGATTATTTACATATATCCCTTGATCCAAAGGTACCCACTAAGACAAGTACAAGCGAAAAGACATTATTTTGAGAATATTATATTTGAAGCATGCAATGGCTGACCATGTTTCCAGAACAGTAAATGTTCAAGAGGAAAGATCATGCAGAGAACATAATAGCTGAAGCATGCAGTGGATGAACATGTTTAACCAAAGTAGGAGAAACAGGTATATTGACTTGTTTCTGTACACGTATTTTGAGATGTTTTCTGAATAATGGAAGTGTGTTAATATTCTGTATTTCAAGGGCAAATATTATTCAAGCAAGCAGTTGCAATCTTAAAGAAAGCTCTCTCACTGACTGCTAGTTTAAAGGATGGAGTCTTAAGTAGTATCACAAGCCTTTCTTGGGGATTGTGACTCGGAGGGAAACAACACCTGCCAAGCAATGTTTTGTAGGTGAATGTGTTTAGAAGAAGTTGTGTTCTTCCTGTTACAGGTAGCTGCTTAATATTTGATATGCAAAACTAGAAGTGTTGATATGGCTTATCTAAGGTGATATCTTAGCATATTATTTTCTGTTTTTTGATGATTTCCTGATTTGTGAGGAGTGTTAAGGACAATTAATGCTAGACTGTATTCAATTTATATATGTTTAGTGCTATGGCTTGTTTGTCTTGTATCTTCAGTCAAGAGGTTAGAAATCATATAAGATGCTTTTAGCAGCAGGTTGATCTAACTTACGTATTTTAACATATTTTGTCTACTTTACTATTGAAAAGGTATTGATGAGAAATCATAGGATATAAAACTGATTAATGCTCTTATTTAAACCAATGTATTTTCAGTAAGACAGTCTAAAGAAGAACATGTATTCATGAAATGTAGCCTATATTTTATTGTTTTTGAATAAAATATTTATTATAATCCATAGCTCAAACTTCATTTTAAAGTCATGTTTTAAAAGTATAACCTAAAAGATTACATAACAAATGGATAAATAAAGATCTGGTTTCTGCAGTATGTCAGATATCTTCCACTGTGGTATTAAAAAGTTCAGTTTTGGCTTGTGGATTTGTCAAAAATAGCAACGTTCATTCACTAAACCTACAATGTAAGGTATTTTATGTATCACAGTAGAGCATCCTTTTATCCCACATATATCAGAAATGCACACACCCATGCATTCACAAGTAAACACACACACACACACACACACACACACACACACACACACACACACACACACACACACACACACTATGCTTTTTATGTTTCATTGTAAATACAGCGCAAGATATTTTATGTATTACACAGCTGATTCACACTTATTCAATGTATCTCTCTCAGGTAAGCTTATTTGCCTCTTTTTTGGGAATAATGTTTGTATGGCATGGTTAGAGTACATTTGAACACCTGCTGTGCAATGCTGAGGTTTATATAATATCCCACCCTTGAGGTTTCCTGATTATTGCACTCCTAGCAGTTTAAAACTGCTCATATTATAATCTTGTTTATAACTTTTCTTTGTTTAATGCAACACAATATAAATCTTCAGAGGTATAAATAAGCAGACTAGAGTGCTGCGGAATGTTCAGAGTTCTACTGCCATGTAAGTGCCAGTAAACATACGTGCGATTCTGTATCCTGCCATGTAAGCACTAGTAAATCATATGTGTGATTCTGTGTACTGCCATGTAAGTGCCAGTAAGTCATACATGTGATTCTGTATACTGTCATGTAAGTGTCAGTAAATCATAAATGTGATTCTGTATACTGCCTTGTAAGTGCCAGTAAATTATATGTGTGATTCTGTATACTGCCATGTCAGTGCCAGTAAATATGTGTGATTCTGTATACTGTCATGTAAGTGCCAGTAAATCATATGTGTGATTCTGTATACTGCCATGTAAGTGCCAGTAAAACGTACGTGTGATTCTGTATAGTGTCATGTAAGTGCCAGACCAGTAAAACGTGTGTGATTCTGTATATTGTAAGTGCCAGTAAATCATATGTGTGATTCTGTTTACTGTCATGTAAGTGCCAGTAAAACATGCATGTGATTTTATATACTGTCATTAAGGTTAACTTCCTTCTCAGAAATATGGCAACATAGACATCAATGTGCTTCATAGTCCCTTCATCTAGTATTAACAGCACACTAATATGCAATCAGAAAAGAAGAACAAACAGCAGGTATGAGGTGAAGTGAAGATACAGCTATTGAAGCAAACATATGTGTTTATTCAGAATAGTCTTAATAGTATTTATAGCTACATTGAATGAAATAACGTGTATCTTTTATGCTCAGCTTGCAGGAGTTAATTTATAATTGCATATTAGGACACATCTCATCAGTCACACCTACTTGTATATAGCAATCTGTTTATAATATTTGTTCTGGGTATCCACTGTACATGCATATCTTTTGGATGAATAAACAGTTCTCTCTCTCTCTCTCTATATATATATATATATATATATATATATATATATATATATATATATATATATTTATATATATGTATGTATATATACACGTATATTATATAACTGGGAAATTTATTCTTATTCATTTTTATTTTATATTTGTTTACTGGAAAAGTCTGACTGCGTAGGAACTCCTTTTTAAAGGAGGCAATAGGAGAAAAGCTCCAGCAACAATTACAAGAAGAAGAAGAAGAAGATATTATTTAGTACATTTTAGAACAAAAATAATTAAATTAATTTCTACATTTGCAAAGATGTATGTTATGCATGATATAAAAAGAAAAAAAAAGAAAATGAATAAATGGATATTGATAATGTATGATGAGCTATAGTTTAAGAAAAATCTTGAGTATTAGGGAAATACATTATAGGGTAAGAGATATGCTATATTATAAATAGAGGGGGACGTCTGTATGTAGATATGTACTCATATATAAACACAGAGGCACACACACACACAGACACATACACACAGACACGCACACACAGACACGCACACATGCACACGCACACACACACACACACACACACACACACACACACATACACATATGTATACACATACATACACATGAGCATATACTGTAGGCAAGCTTTTATGAGGATGGCATGCCAGGATAGCCAATAAACCATTAAAGTAAATTTTCCAAGTTGTATTCCACATATACAAACAAGGTGTCAAGGAAATGAAATTTTATTAGAGATTTTGAGATGTGTGAAAATTGGGTAACTGTTGTATTTTTGTGGGCCATAGCTATAATAACCAGGAATGGGAAAACACAAGAGTGATAAGGCAGAAATATGTACTAATTACACTAATTACAAAACTACTGTATGTATATATAGATATATATACATACATATATATGGGATGCCCAGCATAGATCAATTTAAGGTTAAATCATTAACACCTGTGTGGTATGGAATGTTGCCCCTCTTCTAGTCTGTATACATCCTTGCATTCCAGAGCATTTTCTGAAAAATCAAATTAAATGCATAAGATAATCAAGGCTTTCTACATCCTAGACTAACAATGTTAATGTTATTTTATTAATAAATCCTTGCCCTTTCTAATTCTGCCTATTATAAGCTGGCAAGTTAGTAAGTTAAAATGTCAGAGCCAAGAAAGGTCTGGACACCATAAGGAGATATGGGTGTTAATTGGAAATATAAAAGACTTTGGTTGACATATACAGCTGATCAATAGATGTGTGAGGTCGACAGTCCTTGAGATAGGGAACATGTCCTTTACCCAGTGATTGTCATCATGGAGTTAGTATATATAATTAGCAGGAGTATATTTCATTTTGCATGTTACGAGGATTAACCTCAGAAGCATGAGCAGTAACATTTTGATCTGTTTTCATTGACATTAAACACATCGATGTTTGCTCGGATCGACTAACAATAATATATATATATATATATATATATATATATATATATATAGTGTACCATCACAGTGTCGTAGCTGCAGTGTGCGACAACGGATATTCAAAAGTAAGTCTGCATTGGTTTGTATGTGCAAAAACAAAAACATGTGGAATGCACAACAGCGAATGGTAGTGTGCGTTCGCTGTTGTGAGTTCTACATGTTGGATGGAGATCACATTGTAGTAGGGATCTGGAAATGGACCCTTTCCCGCACTGCAGTGCAATCTCGGGGTATGTATATATAGGTTACAGGGGGGCTGTATGACACCGGATGTGGTGGTATGTTCGAAAAATGTTGACAATTCAAAATCGAATTGTCGACATTTTTTTGTTCATTCTTTTTCTCGGTTGCTATCATAACTTTTGACAATGTTTTTTGAGTACGTAAGTACTTGCAACAAACATGTTTGAAATTATGATAGTAAACCTATATATATGTATATATATATATATATATATATATGGGTCTACTTGATATGACTGAAAGCTCATATGATCGAAATCCAAAACACTGACAGCTCAAAACACTGAAAGCTCATTTGATCAACAGCTCATTTGGTCGACACATGAAACCAAAGGAAACCCCAATGTGGGGTGCTGTGCACCCCACACACCCCCAAACTTATTATTCCTACTTCAGGGTCACCCTATAGTGGAGAAAGGGCGTTATCCTTTGGTTTTTGTGTTTTGGTTTTCGATCATATGAGCTGTCGACCATATCAGGTAGACCCATATATATATATATATATATATATATATATATATATATATATATATATATATACAGAGAGAGAGAGATTAACTGTTGAAATGTGGACAATCAAAACTATTTTCCACATTTTAAACAAATTCATTTTCCGAATTTGGTAATGCAGAATTACCAAAATGGCGGAAATGGTAACAATTTAATCAACATCCTAACACCGGAAGTTCCAGTGTCGAAAGCCCATGTTACCGGTAATGTTTTTCCAGTGGCAAGCCCCCCCGCACTCCCAACAACACCCCCCCCAGCATGTTATATATTCTAACTCCTTGGTCGCACTACAGTGAAGAAAAGGGTAAATTTCCGGATGTTCTTCGTGTATCACTGTTGCAGTCATTACATTTGGGTAATCTGCTGGCAGGTTGCCCTCAGTTGGCCTGATTAACAAAGTCTTGGGTCCTGCGCCGGTTGCTGTTCCTTCTTCCATGATGTCAGGTCATCAGGGGTATAAAACATGCAGCCGATGCCATTACATCAGTCTTTCTTGCCACGCGGTGCCTGAAGCAGAAGCAGTTCACAAGTGCCGGTCGGCCGACTCCTGAAATTTTCATTTTTGAGTTTCAGAACCGAAGTCTTCAACTGAAAAGCTAAGTACCCCATTGGGGAAACTTTTTCTTGCTCCTTACCGATGTCAGTAAAAGTTAATAATTGCATTATTTGTGGGAAGCAAATACCTCATAAGGATTTTCATTTGTACTGTATTCCTTGCCTAGGCCCTGACCACAATGTACCTTGCTGTCGGTTTTGTGCTAAATTTAATCAACGCACTATTAAACGTCGGTATATTTTTGCTTTAAAATATTTTGGCTCACGCTTTAATTATCCAGAAATGTTGTCGGTTAGCAATCCGACTACCGGAATACCTAAAAAAAGCAAAGAAAAAGACAGAGACAGGCCACTGAGCTCCAAAACTGTCAACGATGCTTCTCCTAAGCCAGTCGCCAGTTCGCCGGTACTCAGTGAGGCACTTTCGCAGCCCCTGATACCTGCTACTTCTGATTTGCAGGCCTCTACTGAGACCCATTTGGAGTCCAGTATGCCATGAGAGGCTTCAATTATGGAACCTGCGGACGTCTCTGCCTTAGATGGGTCCAGAGCCGCTGTGCAGGCACTGGCTTCTGAGGGTGTTTTCAGGCCTACAGATTTGTATGTTAGACTGACGCCATCTTCAAAACTAAGGCCAAAGTCTAAATCTATGACTAAAAAACCGATGCCTGGCCCACATGTGCAAGCCCCTATGCCTAAAAAACAAATTATCAAGATGGCTGAAGATTTAATTACTCTGATCAGGGGTAGCCAACCCCCCCCCCTTCTAAGAAGCCTAGGCAAGACATTGATTATGAATCTTCTGAACAGGATTCTGTTTCTTCTGACTCTTCTAATGAACAGGATTTGTCTATTCCTACTTATGAGGGCTCTGATGCAGAAGATTCCATTCCTTCTGCTACTCCCCCTGAGGATTTTTCTTTTGGGGAAGCTTTACATACCTTAAGGGAACATTTCCACTGGGAAAGTCAGGACTTCTCTGAATTTAAAAAGAGACTTAGGGATTTTCTTCTTCTTCCTCAGCATAGGCCTTTGGCTATACCTCCTGTTCTAGACATTGTTGATGATGTTTTTTCAGAATCTAGTATGGCTCCTGATTCTCTGCCTCTGGCTCCTTGTAAGCCAGACAGATACTACAGGGTTCCTGACTCCCACAAATTCCTTTTCAAAAATCCTATTGCAAATCCTGAAACCATTTCTCAAGGTCCCAAGGGCATTAAGGCCTCTACTGCTAAAAATCCTACCCCTTCTGATAGAGATTCCAGGGTGCTGGATAGATGGGGTAAGAAGGTTTACACTTCTGCAACCTTGGCAATCAGGGCTTTAAACTGTCAATTTCATAATGCTTAAATATCAACAGCATATCATGGGACTGCTTAAACAGAAAATTAAGTTAATTTCTGACTGTGTGGAAAATAGATTTACAGGATTTATTGCATTCAGTGCTGTGGTAGCGTTGTCGCCTCACAGTAAGACGCTGTCTGGTTCGATTCTCAGCTAGAGCGTCTTCTGCATGGAGACATGCATGAATGGGCGTACCTTCGTTGAAGGTTGTGCATCAGGGCTGGTAACTTGGCACGTAAAAATCAACTACCAATCATTAGCGGACCGGAGTTCCGCTGTGGCGACCCCTAACTGGGAAAAGCCGAAAGACGCAAACAAAATTGCATTCAGCTGAACAAGTTGGAAAACATATTTTGCAATGTGGTTGTGATTCTTTGGAGGCCTCTTGCAGGGCTGCTGTAACTGGGTCTGTGCTAAGAAGTCATGCTTGGCTCAAAGAGCAAACTATGCCTGATCATGTTAAAGTAAAATTGTTGGATGCTCTTTTACAACAGGACAGTCTCTTTGGTAATAAGGCTGAAGAAGTTTTAAAAAAGATGGAAGATAAAGCTAAATCTATGCAAACTGTGAAATATTTCTTACAAGTGCAACCACCGAGATTTAGTAGGCACTGGCCTACTAAGAACTGGTCCTTTCCAGTTCCTTCGAGAGCCACTCAAGTCAAACCCAGACATTCCAAAGGCTCCAGGTTTTAGTCACAAGGGACTTTTAGAACAAAACAATGGGGTGCCTCCTCGTCCAAATCTGGAAACAACAAGGCACCTCCCTATGGTAAACAGTCTCAATGACTTCCCTTTACACTTACCAAGCACTTACCTTTTAGCCGCCCCTTTGGGGGGAAAACTGGCACTTCATGCAAGAAACTGGCAACTTATAACCCAGGACAAATGGGTTTTAAATATAGTATCCCAGGGATACAGATTTAATTTCCACACGTTGCCAATCCCAAACGGATGGCCAGACCTGCCCCCAAATCAGTGGTCAGAGGCCCAGAAACAAGTACTTTCCCTCATGAACATTGGGGCTATTCAACCAGTAGTAGAAGAGGAAAAGGGGCAAGGCTTTTATTCAAGACTTTTCCTGGTACCCAGAAAAGACAAATCATGGCGTCCAGTTCTGGACTTATCTACTCTAAATACATTTCTGGACATTCCAAAATACAAGATGCTGACTCTTCAACAGTTACTTCCTATGCTAGGCAAAGATGCCTGGTTGGTAACTCTAGACTTATAAGTGGCTTACCTGCATATCCCAATCAGTAAATCTTGCAGACGATGCCTACGCTTCAAAACAGGCTACTTGCATTACCAGTTCTCTGCACTGCCCTTTGGCTTATCTACTGCGCCCAGGGTCTTCACAAAGTGCCAGGCTCCAGTAATTGCATTTTGCAGGCAAAGAAATATTCAAATATATCTATACCTAATTCAGGCAGAAAACAAGGACATTCTTCTAAAACATCTGGCGTTTGTAAAAAGGGTTCTAACTTGTCTAGGGTACACCATAAACAAAAAGAAATCACAACTGGTACCCTCTCAAAAAATTACTTTCCTGGGTGCAAGCTTGAATACAACTGCCCAGATGGCTTACCTTACGCCAGAAAAGCAAATTCATTTGGTAACTTACTTCAAACAAGTGGCCACAAAAACCCTGCTATGTGCAAGACAAATTCTGCAAGCCTTGGGGTTCATGGCCTTCTGCATTCCTCTAATTCCATATGCAAGACTGCATATGAGGAAACTTTAGTGGTACTTAAAAAGTTTATGGAGTCAGCATTGTCACAGCCTCGAAACAATGATTCCTATCATACCTTGCCTGCAACTAGAGTTCCTATGGTGGGCAGAGGCCTGCCACCAAAAGAAGGGGCTGCCATTCACTCCACCCCCTGCCGCCCAAACCCTAACTACAGACGCATCAGACTATGTTTGGGGGGCTCATCTGGCAGGGAAGTGCATTCAGGGCAAATGGAGTCCAAATCAACTGCACCTTCATATCAATCAAAAAGAGATGCTAACTCTACAGAATGCACTGACAGCCTTCAAGAACTACCTTCATCCAGGACAATTAATGATAAAGACAGACAACACCACAGTTATGTGGTGCATAAACAAGCAGGGGGGTACACACTTCTACCTCCTTTGCAGACTAGCCATGGCATTGTGGAACACAGCCTTGACCTATCAAATGCAACTACAAGTTCAATTCCTGCCAGGAAAACTGAATACTCTGGCAGACGAACTAAGCAGAAATCTCATGGACACACACGAATGGAAACTGGAACCACAGATTTTCAACATGTTGACATGCAAATGAGGGAGTTTGGACATAGATCTTTTTGCCTCACCTCAGAACTATCAGTTGGACAAATTCTGCACAAGAACTCATCACATAAAAGCCTGGAAAGTGGATGCTCTATCATTTAGCTGGAAAAAACTATCAGTCTATGCTTTCCTTCCTCTGCCTCTGCCCTCCAAAGTTCTATTAAAAGTAACAGGACAAACCAAAAATTATTTTGATTGCTTCAGACTGGCCTCGCCAACATTGGTACCCACTCCTGCGCAATGTCACACCTTCCACCATGGCACCTGCCTCAGACACCTTACTTATTGTCTCAGCAGAACAACCAAATTCTGCACACTTAGCTCCAAACTTTGAATCTTGCAGCATGGCTAATCACCTAAATTCACCTTTAGCATCCCTCAGCAAACCTGTGATGGATGTCATTTTGGAGGCAAGAAGGCCTAGTACTAGAAAATCTTACACTGACAAATGGAAAATATTCTGTGCTTGGAATCAGTTACAAGGAATAAGCTCAGCAGTGCCCAATATTCCTCAGATTTTACAATACTTAACTGAGATGCTTCACAAGAGCCTGTCCTTTTCTTCCATAAAAATCCATGCCTCAGCCATTTCAGCTCATTACAACACTGAACCTACCAACCTATGAACCTATGAACCTCCCCTTTTCTCTCATCCTCTGCTAAAACAGTATCTCAGAGGGGCCAAAAACTTAAGACCACCCAGGAGAGCTCCAACCCCTGCCTGGGACCTCAATTTTGTGTTGGAAAAAACTCACTCTCCCTCCTTTCGAACCAGCTGCTACTGCAGACTTAAAATTTCTCTCCTGGAAAACAGCTTTCCTTTTAGCAGTTACTTCAGCTAGAAAGATTTCAAAATTACAGGCTCTTATGACAGTGGAGCATTTCATTATTTTTCATGTGGACAGTGTGTCTCTCAGGACCAATCCATTCTTCATGCCTAAGGTGGTGTCCAGTGTGGCTCATAATCAGACCATTCATTTGCCAACTTTCTTTCCCAATCCACAGATCAAGGGGGCGCAGATTCTGCATTCATTGGATGTACACAGACAACTTAGATTTTACTTAAACAGGACAAAATCTCTAAGAAAATCTGAGCAATTACTGGTGGCATTTGCTGCAGGGGCAGAGGGAAAGGCTATTTCAAAGCAGACTGTTTCCAAATGGATAAGCCATTGTATTTGTTTCTGCTATATGCACCATGGTTAAACTATCCCCCAGGGGATCAGATCTCATTCCACCAGGGCTGCATCTACTTCTACAGCCTTTCTCAGAGGTGTTCCTACCAGAGACATTCTAGAAGCTGCTACCTGGAGCTCATTTCATACGTTCATCAAACATTACCATTTACCTTTATTCTCTAAATCCAGAGCTGGCTTTGCCACTGCTGTCCTGCAGGGCCTTATAGCTGGTCCTAATGCTGTATAAATCCATCCTCCCAAACATAGCTTTGGGAATCTACCCAAATGTAATGACTGCAACAGTGAAACACGAAGAACATAGTACAGTTGTGTACACTTACCATAAATGTAAATGTTCAAGTGTATTCACTTTTACAGTCCTGGTTACCCTCCCTCCAACCCCCTGTTTGTCTCTTACTATACCTCTACTTTCCTTTACTATGCTTAAAAGCTTTTTTGGTGTATTTGCTTTTGCTTAGAGGTATATTTTTGTGTTTATAATTACTTAAATATTTGGCTCCCCATTTGGGGGGCACCTGACATCTGGGGCAAGAAAAACTGATGTAATGGCATCAGCTGCATGTTTTATACCCATGACGGCCTGACATCATGGAAGAAGGGACAGCAACTGACGCAGGACCCAAGACTTTGTTAATCAGGCCGACTGAGGGCAACCTGCCAGCAGATTACCCAAATGTAATAACTGCAACAGTGAATACACTCGAACATCTACATTTATGGTAAGTGTACACAACTGTACTATCTCCACTATAGTGCAATCTGTTATCAGAACATTGAGTGCACATTAGTGAATGCACACTACCATTCGCTAATGTGCATATATGTATATACATAAATAAAAGAACCATCCAATGATTTTATTTAAATATTATATTAGGCACTTTGTGGTTTCCCTGGTTTCACCAAATAGTTTTTTCAATGTTGCCCTCCTGCAAAAGGAAAAAAAAAAACAAACAAAAAAACACTTTTCGTTGTCATTTGCCTCCACGTTATATGTGACAACATGAATATTGACTGCTACGTCCTTAAACTGACTGTTAGTCATTTTTTTGTTCTTTTTTTGTTGTTGTTTTGTCGTTGTTCAATGGTGGTTCACTGATTTGGGTGGTAATATATATTTGTGTGCATTAAGGGTGTGGTGATGCAGTACCCCTCGACAAACACACATACACCACATTGAGATGATGTGGGGAGCTTGAAAATAAAACACTTTTAACATATGACAGCATGTTTTGCACTTTGTTGCTATTTGAAGAACATAACACAATTGTATTACCGAGTGTTGCTCTTCTGAAAGGTTGCTGTAACAATGAAAGCCGACATCTTTGCACTCTGGCCTCCATGCAACAGCAGGACATTATGCATAGGAAACTATGTATGTTTAGCAAGTGACCCAGAAAAATAACATGACCATGAGAGGCTTTGCTCCTGACTTACTATTAGGAAAAATGTACAGTGCTCTAGAAGCTAGAGTGAGATCAAATACTTAAAACATCTGAATTTCCTACCTAAAAATTTCAGGACTTTGCAAATGGTGCATAAATGCTCAGTAGTGTAAGTGCTGTAATATGCACCAAGAAATGAGTGATGTGCAAAACATTTCAGACTTGCAACGAAATATCAGTCTGTAACCCTTTAACTCTTCTGTACACAGAAAACACCCACATCATTGATTTGTATCAAGAAAATGAAACAGCTGAACTTCAGCCTCTAGACAAATTCCCCGAGACCCACACACTGAACCTGTTGCATTCCATCTTAACCCTTAACAAGAGAAATGATCAATTTATAGCCTGTTATAAGACAACACCCATGCCCCTTGAATACCAGCTGAGATTTCTATAGGTAATCACTAAAGTACCCTTAGCAAAACATGTCTTTATGTTGGAAGATTTCTCTTTGATTGACTGCTGTATTCAGTTGCTTACACCTCAAAAGCTTAATATGCCTAAAGCTTCATAGACTTACTAAATAACAGTTCCCAGAACAAATAGTTAACCAGCCCCCTTTAACTATATGATGATATCCCTTAAGGTTTGTTGCAATTTAACCAGCCCATACACAGGCCCAGTTGCCATTTTTGTAAACGAGTTTTAACCTCGGCTACATAAGTGTATAGATCTAGCAGTCCTAACTGCAAGCAGTTATAATGTGAAGTGTAAAAATAAACAATGTCAATAGTTCACCAGTATAAATAAGAACTAAAGAAAAAGAAAATCATTAAAGTCCTATAGTATATATAAGGCTATTCACATTAAAGATTATCAAAAAGTTCAGCCTGAAGGTCAGTGTTAAATATGAATTAAAACTTGTATTAGACACCAAGGATAAATACAAATCCTTCTTTAATTACATTTGAAAATTGAGAAATAACAGCCAGCAATGTTTTTAAGTAATGCTAAGTGGCATTACTCTACTGACCCTAACGATATATCAAATTTATTAGGAGAGAGAGATTTAGTGATAACTTTACCCCAGAAGTAGTCATTGAAATTCCATGAATTTCTGAGTCCTGTAAACCCCAATGATCATCATGGAAAGGTCTTGACTGTGGTATCAAAAACTAAAAATGCTTCTTCCGTGGGTTCATTTACTGGGATGTCTTGGATGCCTAATAAATGGCACCAAAATATGTCCTCGCTGAACCCCTCTTGTTGTTTAACTTAAATGTAGCCAGAGGGTGTGTCCTTAAGGTATCCATGGAAGCTAGCTGGGGCTATAAAGGGGCTTTAACAATTATGCTGGGAACCATAGAGTCATTAGCTGAACTAGTCTAATTTGCAAGATCATGGAAGGTATTACCTCTAACTTTATATACCAAAATCTCAGACAGCTGGAGCCACAGTGGCTTGGCTTATGAATGGTAGGTCACTTCTACTTAACAGTCAGTTTCTACAAAAAAGTCGCACAGCTAATGGATAAGTGTCTTTCAGTGGATAGAGCATACCTGGCTCTTGTCAAGGCTTTTGACAGTGTACTGCACTCTGCCATTATAAATAAGCTAAAAGGCCTCACGTTAGACCCTTACATTGCAAGATGGATTGCAAGTTTGGTGAAGGATAGAATCCATATAATTAAGGTGGCAGGCGCTACTTGAGAAAAAAATAAATCAACAACATAGTCCCCATGGTTCAATTGCAGAACTCCTCGTTTTTGACATACACTTTTCTGAACTCCATACTGTAAACCAAAGCCTATGGCTAAACAGATTTGTCAGTGGCTGTAAATGGGTCTTATCATTCATCCCCTTCAGATGTAAAACTGCTACAGCAAGTACTAACCCTTACAAACCAGTGGTGCACAAAAAAGTTCTTAAATTGAATGCAAAAAAGAGCAATACTGTCATATTTGGTAGACACCACCTCATCTACAGCTTACAATATGAAGGCAGGATTGTTATATTTGGTAAACACTCACTATCTACAACTTACAGTGGTCAGGGAGATTGCCACCTGCTCAGCACCTCCTTCTCCTCTGACCAGAATGTAACAACAGTACTCCAGACATATTCCTATTTAGCCCAAATAATTTCTAAAGACATCTCATCCCGGTCAGTAGATGTAATAATCCCTTTGTACTCAGCCCTAATTGCACTAGTTACAGAATACAGTGCCCTTTGGCCAGGTACCTAGCCAGACATCATCATGTAGTTAAAAAGACCCAAACTTTCCTAACTAAAAAAAAAAAAAAAGACCACTGATCTAAAAACCCTTTCCTAACAAGACAAGCTTAAAGCTCTAGCCTTATACTGTGTTTCTTATAGATTCCTAGAAGATGTATGTCTTATATTCCATATTGTCATACTTACTGAGCCTGTTGTATATCTGTAAGACAAACCGCACAACAAATACTTGACCTAAGAATTTAAGCATTTACCAGCACACAAATAAAATGCTTGAAGGACAGATTTATTACCAAATGCTTACCCCATCTCTTTAACGGATTGCCTTTACATCTTAGATAGAGTGACATCTCACATTATTCAAGAAGAAACTGGATGATTGGATGTGTATCTAAAAAATCATTCCTGGTTTGGCATGCTTTGCCCTACTGGAATTAAGAAATATATATTGAGGATGGTTATCCACAGCATAAATGGTCTGTTGACTTCTCTTGTAATTCCTATGATCTTATGATCCATCATTATAAAGTATTTCTAATTCCTTGGTCTGCTTTTTCAATGATTTAAGAATAATTCTGAATTTTCATACACTGTAGAATTAAGTACTCAGTATTTTTTAATATCATTTTAGCCCACATGTCTGCCAACAAGCCATCCTCCCCTCGCTTAGACATTTCACTGTCTGTGAGGATTGTCATCCAGACAGCCAAGTAGGTGTGTTCTGGGCTCTCACTGGCATCCTGGCAATGAGATCTTTTTCATTTTATAACCTAATCCCTCTATGCCATGGTTGCAGTCTACATACTCATCCTTTGGCTGAAACTGTCAGTGCTACAAGGGGAAACAATGACTGTGGAGTTGGAGAATCACTTGAATTCTATTCCAACTCTTCCTTAAAGGGAGACTAGAGATTGCACCAAACCATCAAGGTGGACACATGTCTCATTATTACCAATAAAGAAGCAACACATGCACATGTATTTACTCACTTACTTATGTACCCATTCATATTCCATTTATTTTAATTGTGAAATTTTGAGAATACCCCTATTTCTACACACTGTGAAATATATCGGTAATAAAGGTGTGTTTTATTGTGAAACAAGGACTTGTGAAGGACAAAGACAAATGACATACTAAGAAGGTGATTGCTATTAGAAAACTGTGAGCTTTCTTAGTAATTCAGGATTTGTATTAGAGTGGCACTAATCCCCCTATTACCATTGATTTGATAATGCAGGAAGTAAGAACATAGGACATGTTAGTGTTTGCACACTACTCATTCTAGATTCCCCTCTGCCTAAAGCTTAGTTATACAGCCATATTACCAGCAACTCACAAATATATCCACTAAATCCACCATTACCTGTGGTTCAGCTGTTCATTCATGGCTCATAAACTTCAGAGCAGAACTGGATGTTGCTGTCTTCAGCAATGAATATAAGATAATCTCTGCTTGTTCAGGGTAAACAGTGAAAATGAGACATCTAATGAAAAGTACCTAAGGGCTCCTGGATAGCATGCTGTGATATAGGAAGAGAATATTTTTGGCATAATGTTGGCCTTATAGGCATTGTTTCATGCCTCATTTGTTCACATGAATTACAGAGTGATTGCATTTATCTAACAATAAGTAACAAATATGGTTCTATGTGGGAAATTGTTTTATATGATTTTCCTCTCTATGCCTGCCAACCACCAAGTTCTTCTCCCATAGCTTCCAAACTCATTTACTCATAATGTAAGAGGTCCTAGTTGAACTGAGGAAGGGTGATGAGCTGATCGGTAATCCGCTAGGCAGCCATAGAGAAGTCTGTACTCTTTTCTTTGTTTTCACATTTGCTGAATGCAGAGGAAGAGCATTCATTTTCCAATCACTTCAGGGTCTGATTTCACACTCCAAAACTGGGGACATCTTTGCTTCAGGATAACCTCCAGTTGTCCTGTGACAAGGACACCACATGGTTCCACTCCCTTCTTAGTGTCTACCTTCATTCAGGACATAGGTTGTGGTTAGTCTGCTAGCAGGGCCCTAACCCTGGTTCCTTACGTGGCTGCTGTGAACCCTACATCACTGGAGGGTGTCTTAAGCCATCCCCAATATGTGTGTGCATGTGTGTGTGTGTGTGTGTCTGTGTGTGTGTGCGTGTGTGCGTGTGTGCGTGTGCGTGTGTGCGTGTGTGTGTGCGTGTGCGTGCGTGCGTGTGCGTGTGTGCGTGTGTGCGCGTGTGCGCGTGTGCGCGTGTGTGCGTGTGTGTGTGTGTGTGTGTGCTCCTACACATGTACTGCTGAAGGCTGCTAGCACTGGCTTGGAATCACCTAGTCCATGTGCCCCATACAGTGGACATTGGCACTATACAAGCCTCCCATTGCATGTGAGTAATCAGCTAACTGGAAACCATCTCAACCTTACCCCAGGATAGGGGAGCCAGTGAAAGTTATTCATTCCCACGACACCACCCAGCTCTTCCAGCAACCAAGTTTCTATTCAAACTTAGATCATCAGGGCAGCAGTTGGGATTTATCCCACTGTGCCATGGAAATTATGATTCAGACTCAGGGGCAGAGGATAGGGTAGCAGCAGGTACTATTAATTTTATAGGTCCGTCATTAAGATCACACCTCATTTTTAAGTAAATATAAAAGGTTAATACAAATATTATGTGAGCATGTTCCTACAGTCAGAGCTAGGGGCCCAAATAATTACAAGACACAGTAATATGGCATTCAAATCCAATTGCTAGTACTTCGTAATTACAAAGGGCAACTGGCTTTAAGGATGTATGGTAAATGTTCACTACTGCCCTTAATAATAGCCAAAACTTGCCACACCCAAATGAGATATATACCACTCGGCTACAATTCACAGTTGTAATCACTGAACTCCCCAGGATTTTGCCCACCTCATACTAAGCCAATTGCCTTCCAGTGTAATATTACTAATGTCAATTAAAACTTGGCAATATTTATTTTGCATAATCATGTTTACATAATATCTTCTACAACAAGGAGAGTAAGTGTCAACTCACCAGCCTAATGCATACTTCTCAAGCTTATGGTATCACTCACAGCATTCAGTCAAAACGAACAAAACAAAAACACATATTACTGTTCAGCATTAAAATATGCCAACCATAAAATATTTAAATGGTAGCAATTAGCTCTGAGCAGTCTCCCTTCAAAGGGTGGACACTGCACTGTTGAAAATACACCAGTAAAATGCAATAAGCCTTTAAGTTAATAAATAAGCTGTCAGCTGCAAATAATGAAGTTGAATAATAAAAGTATTTACCTGAAATAAATAAGTTAAAGCATTTATTGTGTAGGTAAATAGGCAAACAGTGTTGAACTTGTAAAAATAATTGAGCAGGTTGCAACCTGTAGGGCTACTGGTGACTTGCTACTCCTTAAGAAACAAGTTTATTTTCTTTGAGTGAGCAGAGGTAGTACAGTTTTCAAACAGTTGCAGTTTTGGTTGTGAGTGTTATGTAGCAAGGGATTTTTCTGCACATAACAATATACACATTTTATCCCCCTCACCATCTCTGCTTTCCAGCCATGCAGCTCAATACCAGTCCTGCTCTTAGCCAAAAATGAGGCATGCAGTAGCCAGTATAGTCAAGAGTATTGGCAAACAGTAAACCACCACAGGATGATGCTTCAAATATGTGAAACCAACCAGGAAAGATGAAAAGATATAGTGATTATATATGGGACAATAAATACTGTGCAGTAGTTAAAAACCTACCAGGTAGATAAGCAGTGAACGAGACAGAAAAGAAAAACATTAAACAGAACTCTAATACACTTTGATGTCATGCTGTATGTTACAACAGGTAACAGGGAGGACAAATATGTTGTCTGCACAACAATTACACCCGATGGCTAAAAATCCTAGACTGGCCTAAGACACATACCTAGAACACAGTAAGAATGATTCATTCATTAGCTAATATGTGAATTGTTCAAGCAATTTTACTTATCAAGTACTGTGTCCAACCATTAGATGTAGTATTTAATAAGCAGAATTGCTTGGATGATTCATTCAAAAATCTATAGAAGCCCACACTTTTATTTTGTTAATGTGGGCATACAGAGAAAACAAAATCTAACCACATTCACTGCACAAGAAGCACAGTATAAAGGATTAGTCCAGATTAAATTATTTTAGCTAGTAGATCTAGGAGACTCTCTCTCTCTGATATGCTCCCTATGGGAGAAATAAAGATAGCTTGTTGAAGTTTCCAATAGTTTATTCAGTCAAGTAGGTAGATGGATGATTGTTATTGTACTACTACATTACATTCAACAGGTCAGTTATTTAAAGGCAGTTACAGAAAATCGTGAGAGGGTCCTTGTGAGCTGATTAAAGGAAAATCTGGGAGATGGTAAAACAAGGACCCAATCCCAAATCTTAGAGGTTAGTTCCTTATTTGAATATTCCTGAAAGATCTGTGAGGGTTTACCAGCTTAGCAGCCTGTGGAACCTCATTCTTAGTTAAAAAGTTTTATTTTTATTTTTATTTCTATTTTAATGTCTAACAAACAAAACATGACAACACACTATGAGCTACAACTATCGAACTATATTTAAGTAAACACTTTTGCCCGAGCTTCATCAGGTCTATCTAATAGAATGGTTTACACTTTGAACATTGAAAATCCCTGCTTTTACGAGGCTGTCACCAGACTCTATTAGTTTGTTTTATAACACATGTAAAATGAGAGGCTGCGTCTGCATCAGTGGGGCCAAGTATGAAAGCTTTATTACAGAACTTTTTCCAGTCTGTCATATGTAATTTGAGAGGCTATGCCCAACTTTATGGGGCTCATTATGTCCTGACATATATGGAAGGCTAATATTTTCTTGTATAACAAAAAAGGTTTACAGTGCCTGCTTATAAGAGGCTCATATACATGATTAATGTGACCAGCCCCCATTCTTCTTCCTCTTGATGAAGACGGACCTTTTTATACGCGGGGGGGGGGGGGGTAGTCACTTAAAGCTACAGTACGTGATTCCCATTTGTGAACAATACATGCATCCAGGGGAACAGCATACTGTGGAAAACAAGTCACAGTCCTCATTTTTACGGAGCTCATGGATGTGCACACGTAGGAGGAAAAAAGTAAAAGTAAGTAAATTTGAGACCTCAGGACCTTTTGTGTAGGCTTTCTGTGCCCATGGAATACAAATCCACCAAGTAGTGAACTGCAGAATATACAAAAACTTTTAATAAACATAAGAATCTCAGATCTTCTTTGGAAAACTGCACAGGGCTGAGCCGCAGTCATAAAACTGAGACACTGCAGTAACTAGCTGAAAAAATTAACAAGCATCTTAAAATATATGTGATGTGAAGAAACATGAGCACATGATGCAGTCAGTTATGTGCCCGAAATACAATTGCTACATAAATACAGAGCCTTAGTAAAGCACTTTATGTAGCTTGGCAATGCCTGTCTATACAAAGTGCAAGACAGAGTTGCTGGAGTATGACCCAGGGTGACGCAAGGCTGTGGGTGTCATCCTCTTTAATATTCAAGGGAGAGTAAAGGGAGGTGAAAAAATGTAAATGTCTAACAACTTCCATGGCAGGCCAGAAGATTTGCTGGAGAAGACAACTAATTTTGCTGGAGGGCTGCATACTTTGCCAGAGGAAATAGCTGAATTAAATTAAGGTTAGCCCAAAGGGTCAATAGAGTCTCAGATTCTGTGGGGTACACTTTAAATCTTTTTCAGCCTTTTGATCCATATATGTGATATGCCCTCATTACTGGACATCTGATGGCTATTTCAATTTTATGGTCTATGATCCTTTCCTTCATTCATTCATTCTCTGCTGACCAACTTAATATCATACAAGATCACAGGGAAATTGGACCATATCCAAAAATACAGATATAAGGCAGTGAATCTAATCTTTAATAGAGCAGCAATGCATTGCAGGATGAGCAAACATGCACAAATTCGCATATGGTATGTGCACCTGCTCCTACTAATGGTCTGTAGGATCACCATTTCACCTATGGCATGCTTTGGAATGTGGGGGAAAAGTGAGACACCCAGTAAAAATCTAGGCAGATACAGGGAGGACATATACACTGTGTGCATAGAAAGTCCCTCCCAGAGGAGAAATGAACCGAAGAACCAAGTGCCATGAGAGAGCAATGTTAACTGATGTCCAGTGTGCTTCCCATGTTATGGTTATATTTTAAATTATTGTAGTCACAGTAGTTAGGCAGAAATGCAACTATGGTCAATAGAGATGGTGAGAAACTCACTGGAAACCCATAGAGACACAGGAAAGTTGTGCCAGTTCCATACAATAGGCAGTCCACAATGGAAGTGAGACAGAGAACCAAGGGTGTGCATAGCACTGTTGCTAACACCTCAGCTGCTGTGCTTCCCTGAGGCTCCATTTAATTTTCTTTCTTTCTTTTTTCCTTCTTTTTTAACTTCATTTACTTTCAGAAAATGTGATATCTTTATTAATGCACAGATGAAGTTGTAACTCCATTAAAACTGATTTTGATGACATTATTAATCAATCAAAGAGACCATCTTTATTGGAAATCATCCATTATTAAACCACTTTATAAGATTAAAGGCCACTTGACAACCCTAAAATTACAGACCAATTAGTCTAGAGTCAAATACTGGCAAGATGATGGAATTGTTGCATTGAGTAGTTTTTGGATAGAGATTTCTATGATTACAGGTCAGTTCTTACCTATAATTAGTAGTTTTAAATATCATCACCACCATGACAGAAATAGCATAGCAGTTGACTTTTATACAGATTTTTCATCTGCTTTTGACAGGAGAGGGCCACAGGTTACTTTTGATAAGCAGGTTATTAACAATAGGGCATTCTAGCAAACTAGTTATTTGGATTGCTGCATGGTTGAGTGAGAGAGTTAGATACATCACTTACAAGTCAAACAGTGGCAATAGTTTAGCTTATGGGATTTGGATCCCACAAAGATCTATTTTAGGTTTCTACCTCTTTATAATCTACTTATCTGATAGTCCCATTGAAGCGCATGATGCTTTCTTTGTCTATAGTTGAATGACTTAAAATTAGGTACGCTTTGGGTGGGCAATATGGACAAGGAAATTCTCCAGCCCTGTTCAGTAAACTTAGTTGGATGGGCCAACAATAACATGATGATCAACATTGGAAATGCTACATTGAAATGTTCTGGGCAAGGCAAATTGGAGAATGAATAAATAATTGAGGATCAGATTATTGAGAAGACAAACATCTTTAAGTACTTGTGGATATGGGTATACACATTTGGCTTTTGAGTACCACACCAATCAAACTGTGAAAGCCTGCAATAGGCCAATAGGTTGGGTCAAAAATACATTAAGTCAAGGAGTTAGAAGGGGATGAAATAATTTATCTGAGCTTACTTAGACCTAAATGGAGTCTTAACAATATAATCACAGATCATTAGATTAAAATAGATTAAAGGATGTTAATTCTTTTTGTTTCTATTCACAGGTTAAGGGTGGTTTATCCTGGTCTGCAAAGCAACTAGGGATGGATTCAGATGGGAACTTCTAGGTTTAAGTAAGAGTGACATCACAAATTGACTTCACCTATTATAAACATTCAACAAAGTGATTCATTACTTCTTTGAAAGGGTGGTAAAGATGTAGAATTCCTTGCCATTCCATGTTAAAACAAGTGAGAATCTTTCAAGTCTTCAATACACAACAAAGGCTTATTTTGGGTTTAGTATATTTAGAACTTGGCAAGCTACTATGAACATGTTGCCTAAATCTTGTTCTATTATTGTCTTGCATTGTATTGCATGCTACAGACTATAAGTTAAAGCAACCTGTGTAACATTTATTTCATAACTTTCTATAATGCTCATATATGCATTTTAAATAATTATGTGGTCAGCATGTTTTGCCTTGTGCTGCAGATATACTATCTCTTCCAAGTTCCTATCAGTATTAAGTATTAAAAAGGTGTAGACAGTGCATACAACAAACTTAAATTCTCCCTGCCAAGAAAAATAAAGCAAAAGAACACATTTCTGCAGATCCAAAGAAGGACTTCACTGTGGTTTGTGCTCTCTGCTATCTATAAAAAAGTTATTTTATGGATGTTTATTATGAACTACACAAGATAAATTCACATATGCTTAGAGGACAGTATTTTAAAACAATGATTACTGTTGGAGTACTATGTGTTCTGGGCTTAACAAGATAATCACAAAAATGTTACAAAAAGTTAGAATATTAGTGTTACCACTGGATCAAAAAGTGTGTCTGTCAAAATGATCAGCCCTTAAAAGTAATATATGTATCTTGTATTTGTTTTCAAAGTAAATATATTTAGCAAAAATAAATAAATAAATAAATAAATAATTGTATCATAAACCTCATAATTCATAAAATGAGGTTGACGTACATATGTCTCTTTCAGCTCAAGTAAGTAACATGTTAAAAAGTCTCATATTTATTTTCTGAGGGTCTCTGTCCCTACTACTGTTATTGTTATTAGAAGTACTAGTGGTAGCAGTAGTAGCAGTAGTAGTGGTAGCAGTAGTATTATTAGTACTAGTAATGTCAGTAGTAGTAGTATTGGTAGTAACAGCAGCAGTAGTAGTAGCAGTAGTAGTATTGGTAGTAGCAGCATTAATAGTAGTAGCAGTAATAGTATTGGTAGTAGTAGCAGTAGTAGAACTTGTAGTAGTAGCAGCAGTAGTAGAATTGGTAGTATTAGCAATAGTAGAAATGGTAGCAGAAGTAGTAGAATTGGTAGTAGCAGCAGCAGTAGTAGTACTATTGGTAGTAGTAGCATCAATAGTAGTAGCAGTAATAGTATTGGTAGTAGTAGTAGCAGTAGTAGAATTGGTAGTAGTAGCAGCAGTAGTACTAGCAGTAGTAGAATTGGTAGTAGCAGTAGTAGTTGCAGTAGTAGAATTGGTAGTAGTAGCAGCAGTAGTACAATTGGTTGTAGCAGTAGTAGTATTGGTAGTAGTAGCAGTAGTAGACATGGTAGTAGCAGTAGTAGAATTGGTAGTAGCAGCAGCAGTAGTAGTAGTAGCAGTAGTAGTACTGGTAGTGTAGCATCAATAATAGTAGCAGTAATAGTATTGGCAGTAGTAATAGCAGCAGTAGTACTAGCAGTAGTAGAATTGGTAGTAGCAGCAGCAGCAGTAGTAGTAGTAGCAGTAGTATTGGTAGTAGTAGTAGTAGAAGTAGCAGAATTGGTAGTAGTAGTAGCAGTAGTAGAACTGGTAGTAGCAGTAGCAATAGTAGTATTGGTAGTAGTAGTAGCACTAGTAGAATTGGTAGTAGTAGCAGCAGTAGTAGTAGCAGTAGTAGAATTGGTAGTAGCAGCAGCAGTAGTAGTATTGGTAGTAGTAGTAGAATTTGTAGTAGCAGTAGTAGTATTGGTAGTAGTAGCAGTAGTAGAATTGGAGTAGTAGCTTTAGTAGAATTGGTAGTAGTAGCAGTAGTAGAATTGATAGTAGTAGTAGTAGCAGCAGCAATAGTAGAATTGGTAGTAGCAGTAGTAGTATTGGTAGTAGTAGCAGTAGTATAATTGGAGTAGTAGCTTTAGTAGAATTGATAGTAGTAGCAGTAGTAGAATTGATAGTAGTAGTAGTAGCAGTAGCAATAGTAGAATTGGTAGTAGCAGTAGTATTATTATTAGTAGTAGCAGCAGTAGCAGTAGTATTGGTAGTAGTAGCAGCAGTAGTAGTAGCAGGACTGAAAGGCATACATTGACACATGCAGTCTGACAGCAACTATGCATCCTGATAGATAATAATATAGATATTACTGGCAGCTTATCTCGCCCATGTGATTCAACGTGACTTTCATGACATGCATTTCTGACATTTCTTGTAGAAAACAGCCACTTTATCTGTTTTATTATAATTATTATTCCAGTTTTGATATGGTAATTCCTACTAAGTGTATTGTCCTTTTTTGGGGGGGAATCATGGATGACATTTATACTGACTAAAAAAAGTAATGTCTTTTGTCTTTTCCTGGTTAGGGGTCGCCACAGTGGAACTCTGGTTTGCTAATGATTGGCAGTGGATTTTTACGGTGCCGAGTTGCCAGCCTGACGCCCAACCTTCAAAGAAGGCACACCCATTCACGAACGAACCTACCTGCATGTCTTTATACATCATTTGACCACGGGGAGGACATGCAGACTCCACACAGAAGGCGCTACAGCCGAGAATCGAACGGGAGAACCTCTTGCTGTGAGGCAACAATGTTAATCACTGCACCACCACGGCTTTTACATTTATACTGACTGAAATCACTAAAAAGATACAATTTTGCTTCCAGTCTTCATGTGCTCTTCTGACACTGAAACATATGCCTGGTCCCACCTAGTTGTGAAAGATGAACATATTATGCTTAATACTTGGCACTAAGACTTTGCTCCCCACATTTCCTCAGTCACCTTCTTCTTTCACAGTGTAAAGCCTGTGGTCACTACATCTATCCCTAACCCCAAAATTGCTGGAACTCTGTAATGAGACCAACCTCTGAGAAAGTTTTCATTGAGAACATTGCATTGTGCAATGGGCTGTGGTCACTACATCCTTCAATGACCTCAAAACTGCAGGAGCTCTGCCACAAAACCCAGCTCTGTGAAAGTTTTCACTGAAAATATTGTCATTGGGCAACAGCCTGTGGTCACTACAACCATCCATGACCTTGAAAGTGCAGGAGCTCTGCCACAAGACCCAGCTCTGTGAAAGTTTTCACTGAGAATATTGTCATTGTGCAACAGCCTGTGGTCACTACAACCATCCATGACTTTGAATGTGCAGGAGCTCTGCCACAAGACTCACTTCTGTGAAAGTTTTCACTGAGAATATTGTCATTGTGCAACAGCCTGTGGTCACTACAACCATCCATGACCTTGAAAGTGCAGGAGCTCTGCCACAAGACCCAGCTCTGTGAAAGTTTTCACTCAGAATATTGTCATTGTGCAACAGTCTGTGGTCACTACAACCATCCATGACTTTGAAAGTGCAGGAGCTCTGCCACAAGACTCACCTCTGTGAAAGTTTTCACTGAGAATAGTGTCATTGTGCAACAGCCTGTGGTCACTACAACAATCCATGACCTTGAAACTGCAGGAGCTCTACCACAAGACTCACCTCTGTGAAAGTTTTCACTGAGAATACTGCCTTTGTGCAACAGCCTGTGGTCACTACAACTATCCTCGACCTTGAAAGTGCAGGAGCTCTGCCATAAGATCCAGCTTTGTGAAAGTTTTCACTGAGAATATTGCCATTGTGCAACAGCCCGTTGTCACTAGAACCATCCATGACCTTGAAAGTGCAAGAGACCTGCCACAAAACCCAGCTCTGTGAAAGTTTTCACTTAGATATTGTCATTGTGCAACAGCTTGTGGTCACTACAACCATCCATGACCTTGAAAGTGCAGGAGCTCTGCCACAAGACCCAGCTCTGTGAAAATTTTCACTGAAAATATTGTCATTGTGCAATGTAAGCAGGTTTTACATGAAGAACCTTACAGTGTATTAACGTTACCTAGTCATATACTTGTTTGCTGTGTGCTGGAAAATGGCTGTCGCATTCCCCCCAAAGGAGTAGTCCTTGTCACTTACTACATTGGTCACTGTCCTTTCTCTTGGTAAAATAGATTATACTGGACATGCCAGTTACTTAGTCTTCCTAGCTTCCTGGTTTCTGCATTCAATAAATAAAATAAAAAAAAATTGTTCTACTTTGTCCCATTGTTGTTAATGGCTCTGTACTGGCTATATACCAATTGTTCTGTGTAACAATTGACCTCAGGATGGGATCCTTTCAAACCCCTCTATTTCTTACATTTTAGAAACATCAGGGAAAATACCATGACGCCCTAACTCACTTCAGGTACAAAGAATGCTTCCTTCCTGCCTACCGTCTGCTAGCTGTCTACCACTAAATGTCCGAAAACCCTGCAACGTCTTGCTTTCTTCTCGATTCCTACTTACCCACTACCTGCCATCAATAAAATGCAGATCCCTTTGCTTAATCATGCTACTCCTTATCTTATCCTCTATTCTTCTGCTCCTACTGAGCCATCTCTCATCCTACCATGACTAGCTTTCAACATCTCTTCGACTCTGTTCAACCACCTATCCATACTTTCTCCCTAAACTCACCAATATTACAATGAACCTATTTAATGACACCTCTCACCTTTACCCCAAATATAGACTGATTAACTCTGTTTCAGTTCAAATCAAAATAAAAAAGTGGAAATATACTCATGAAAAACCATGACTCAATAATACTCCAATATGATAAAATCCTCCTAGGAAGAGACTTTCACCCTAATCCTAGCCCCACCTATCATAATGAATATCGAGATAATTCCCTTCCACTTACTACTCCAACCCCACAATGATCAACCCCCCATTCTAGTAATCTAATTTTTGACACCATAAGTATTAGAAGTATATAAAATAAAAATTCTGAACTTCATGCCTAGATTACCCATCACATGCTGGATATTCTCATTATAATGGAAACGTATCTTAAACCTAGCATAAATGACTCCAAAATTACACCTCCTAGCTATAATATCATTTATAATGGCTGTATAAAGGGAAAGGATGGTGATATTGCTTTACTATTTCTCACCAACTACCACATTTCTCTGACAGCAAACCAATAATTCTGTATTGGTTTGGGATTCATTATGCAGTAACTTGGTAAGAGAAATTTTTATTTGAATTTATATTTTTATTTTTTACCACTGTTTTTCACTGTTTATAGGAAAAAAGGGATAGATTGTAGACAAGATGATTCACTTTGATTTATATTTTGTGGTTTTACCTTTAATTTTTACTGTTAGTTGTTAGAAAAGGATAGGTTTTAGACAGGCAAATATTAGCCATCCCAAGAGACCTACTCAGCTGTAAATGTTCACAGACTGCAGAGCGGAAGATCTAGAGCTTATCTAAACGATCTTGTCCTGGTTTGTGATTTACTGTTAAAAAGAGGTGCAACTGTGAGCAATAGTGAGTAAAGGAATTCCTGCTTTTGTGTGACTTTCACATCTTGTACCGTCAGATCTACAACTTTACTGTACGTAATTTAATATTTAGTTATATATTGTTTATTTGATTTTTCTCACAAAAATTTATTTAAATTCTCTGAATTCTGTGGTTGCTGATTGTGATTATTCTTTACTTTTAGAATTTTTTATTTATTTGCAGCTGAATATGGATTCCTTAAATGAGTATGTCATTAATGATTTGATAAAGCACAGGTATCTTGTACAGTGTAATAAATGCTACGAATATTTAAAAGTAACACCTGATAACACTGGTGATCTGTGTTCCTCATGTCAAAAATTGAATGATTTGCCTACCATTATTAGTAGTAAATCTAAATTTACTGATGACAGTTGCACTTGTGCAATTGGCATGGCTTTTAGAACTGTTGTTACATATATTAATGACTGGACTGGTGAAATAAATAATGTTAAACAAAGAGCAAATGTAACACATTTTGGAAAGGAAGTCTGCAGTGTCTGTAAGGATCACTCAACCCCCAAGAAACAACATAATGCCCCAATACATAAATGCACTGTACGAATACGTACACAAATGCCGCCTGAAATAAATCCGTAATCTGCAATAATTCCTTAGAAGGAAAAATCATAGAGCTAAAACTTTTGAAGTGTTTATCAAAGTTTCAGGAGCTGTCATTATATTATTTTTCTTACAGATGATTAAAATGTGATCTCTGCTTGCTGTAATGCTATGTCTGAAATGGTTCAGTGTGAAAGTCTGTTGTTTAGAATGTACCGCATAGGGAGCTAAGACCAAATAAGAAAAGCTAACACTAAAAATAAATATCACTGATAGAAACCAATGTGACAGATACAGAATAATTGTTTTCCAAGATTATGGGACAAACTTACAATTACAATTAGAAAAGGTCAGACATTAAACTTCCTTTAAAATAATCTTGATATGCAGAGCTGTAGCTAAGTCAGCGCATCTTAAAAGCTAGATCCTTGAGAAAAAAAATTTCATTGTTTTGATATGTAAGTCACGTCTTTTATCATGTGTTAGTCATGTTACGTTTTTCCTGTTACTTATGTATATTAAAGGAACTGTTAATTTTTAATCTGTAACACTTCAAGAAACATCTTTTTGCGAAAGCTTGTGTATATTACAGCATTTATCCATGACCAGCCGTGCTTTGTTCTATATCTAACCAGGTACCTAACAAAGATCTAATAATATGAGTTCATAGAGAACATTTCTTATTAACCTCAGTAGCACCAGGATTGCCGAACACAGGGTGTTGCAGATGGTGTGACGGAGGTAGGGAGGCTTCAGGGAAGGAATGGAGATGGAGGACAGTCTGATCAGTTACAAGCATACAGGGTAGGACATTTGGGTCAGACAAGAAGTCAGTTAATCAAGACTTTAGATGTAGGTGCAATAACTAATATACCAGTGGTTGTTAGAATGGGTAGTCTAGTAAGAAGATACCAATTTCTGTTATGATGCCAAAGGTAGATTGATAGTTACAGCTCTGATCACGGCTGTAATGTGTGACTATATGAGGGGTCTAATTGCTCATGGGCTGGGTGTAGGATGGCAGGGAAGACTGCTGACAGGAAACACTAAGGACAAAATGATTAACTTCAACAATTGGCTAAGCTTCTGGTGTCATTCAAAGGGGATCCAATATCTGTCTGCCTGGCACGACATGATCGACAGACCACGATGCTTTGCCAGAGATGGTCTGCACCTGTCACCGCTGGGATTCAGATTACTGGCTAAAGCTCTTGCCACCCCTATAGTGCCTTTTTTTAGGCAAGGTTCAAAGGATAAAACCACCACCGTAACAGATACAAGCATGCAAAATCTGAAGGTAATGCTACTCAATGCTAGAAGTCTAAACCTCAAAATGCACTCTCTCGAGGCACTCCTAAAAATGGAGAACATTGATATCTGTGCAGTAACTGAGACCTGGTTCAAGGCTCCAGAGAGCACACCTGCAATACCAGGCTACAACTCTTACCACACTTTTCGGCCACAAAACCAAGACTGAAACACAAAAGGTGGAGGAGTGCCCATATTCACCAAGGAAAGTCACACCTCCAGGCTAGTTGCCCAACACAATGCATCTGAAATTCTCCAGGTGCAACTAACACTAGGTAAGACTGCAATCCAAACTGTAGCTTGCAACAGATCCCCCACCATACCCCAACATTTTCACTACACCTTTCTAAACATACTGGAAAATATTAAGGTACAACCAAACACCCTAATACTGGGTGATTTCAACTACCCTGCCATTAACTGGGAAAACTACTCGGGTACCAACTCCTTTTCCCAACGGTTCTTGGAATTCATAAATTCCAATGCCCTGGATCAACTAATCCATTGTCCCACCAGGGGCTCCAGTATCCTAGACCTGGTCATTACCAACATGGGAGGTAGATGCTCCACACCAGTGGTCACCCCCTCATTGGTCAGGTCTGACCATAAGCAAATAACCCTTGACATCCACATCCCACCCCCCCAGTAAGGAAACCTCCTTAAAAAACATCTCCAAAGCCAACTTCATGCTACTGAAGTCAGACGTGACAAACGTCACAACACCCATGCAGACAGGATCTGAAAATTCGACTGCTGAATCCTACACTAAGGCACTGTATGAGCACATCCACTCGTGCATGAATCCTGCCATCCCAAATAGAACCAAGATGCTCTTCTCCAAAAAAAGGAAGCCAATCTGGTGGTCCCCTGCTATAAACAAACTATACAACAGAAGGAAGAAACTGTTGCAGAAAAGAGGAAAATCCCAAGATGCAAAAAACTCCCTCACCAGCCTCAGTAAGAAGCTGAGATCCCTCATAAAATCTTCAAAAGCTAGTTACGAAAATAAAATTGCCAAAGATTCCAAAGACAACCACAGGGCATTCCATAGTTATGTCAAGAATCTAAATGGTAATGCTTAGATCTGCTCTGAGCTACAGCAGAATGGCATTAAATATACTGATCCCAAGGATATTGTCAATATCCTGGCAGATCAATTTAGTGCCAGCTTCACCCCCCTCTCACCCCCTAAAGGGCCCATCTCAATACCAAAATATTGCCAAATTCCAGTAATCACGGCCACACAGGTAGAAACCGCACTCTCCAAAGCTAAGAATACAGCATCCATGGGACCAGATGACATCCCAGGCTGTGTACTACAAAATGAACTTGCACATCACCTAAGTGTCATGTTTAATCATAGCCTCGCACAGCTACAGTTATCCTACTCCACAAGGGGTGATCCACCTTGGATCCCCGGGAACTACCGTCCCATCAGTCTGACAAGCCTGATCTGCAAGGGCATGGAACACATTATCATGGAACTTATAAACAAAGACATTGGCAACCTTCAAACACTGAACCCCACCCAGTTTGGGTTTGTGAAGGGCTGATCTTGTCTCCTGAATCTGACTGACTTCTTCAAATCAGTCTCCAGAGCTGTGGACGAGGGTAAGGCGGTCCACACAGCCTATCTGGACCTTGCCAAAGCCTTTGACACCATCCCCCACTTTGGAATCATAGATAAACTTACTAAGCATAAATCCCTACATTACTGACAGAACCCAGACTGTAAAAGTAGCCGACCCGAAATCCATCTCCAGACAAGTGACAAGTGGAGTACCTCAGGGTTCAGTCTTGGGACCACTCTTGTTTGGCATCTACTTCTCTGAAGTACAGGCCAACACTAAGGGACTCTGGCTAACAAAGTTCGCAGATGACTGCAAACTGGGAGCCATTACTGAATCCCCAAATAATGTGGTTATTCTACAAAAGGGCCTTACAGAAACAGATGCCTGGTGCCAGAGCCATGGGCTCAAGCTTAATGCCAAGAAATGTATAGTTATCCCCTTTGGAAAAAACATGTACCCATGAATTACCACATAGGTGACAGTACACTAAACATCGAAAGTGTGATGAGAGACTTAGGAACACAGGTGGACAGTGGTCTCACTTTCGATAACCACATCGCCACAACAGTCAGGAAATCCTTCTATGTGGCACACCTCATCACTAAGGGCTTTTCATCCAGAAAAAAGGAGGTCATTGTCCCACTGTACTCATCCCTCATTAGACCCATTATAGAGTATAATGCCCCGTTTGGTATGTACCTCACAAGAAATCTGCAACAGCTGGAAAGGCCACAGAAATACCTCACTAAAAGAATCACAGGCCTAAAGCAGATGCCATATGCTAACCGCCTAAAATAACTTCAGCTATACTGTGTGGCATATCGTCTACTCAGAGGCGATCTCTGCTTAACATACAAGGCCATGTCAAACCCTGAGCTGTTGGACATGCTCCACATAAAGAAATCCCAATCCCTCAGAGCCACACGCTCCAGGGATCTAAACCTTGTCATCACAATGAACAAAACATGCTGGAGGGATAGGTTCCTGACCCAGAGACTCCCCATACTCTGGAATAGACTGCGCATACATGTCAAGCAGAGTGCCTCCTTGGCCCTTTTCAAAAGGAACCTTGATGATTGGGTGGGAGATAGGAAATTCACCCCAGGGATCATGTCAGTCACCCTGCTAGACAGGGGTCCAGAGAAGTAAATATTGTGGGAAGAAATATCCAGGGAATTGTTATGGTTAGGCTTGTATAGGCCCTAGGGCCGATAGCCTAGTACCAACCTATGAACCTATGAACTAGGGTTTGGGGATGCTTCAGACACTCAAATATGTAGAAGAGATTGTGAGAGCTTCCTCACTGCTGGGTTCAGGAAAGTGCACTAATAAGCATTTGAATGGGAGGAGAAGACTAGATGTACAGGGTATTGTTGTGGTCAGTGCAGAAGGAAAGATGAGCTTTCCCCACAAAGGAGATAGGATTGGGTAGCTCCCTCTTTCTGCTGGTGTACACATGGGAAGCTCAGTGGCTCCTAAAACATTAAGCATTTATTTATTTATTTGTCTTTACTGACCAGGTAGGTGTGCTGCACCTGGGACAATTTTCAGCAGCAACCTGTATGGATGCTAATCATGGCAAATCTACTGTATACAATTGTTGAAAGAACTTTTAAACCTTATGACATACACATTCTATACTATAAAAACATGCACAGAGATGTTTACATCATTAATTATAACTTTCTGACTAGTATACAGTGCTAATGTTAGGCTGTATAGTTACAAAAAATATAAAAATACGACATAGAGGGCATCCACTAAGCATGTATAAATTGTAGATCTAAAGTAATAAATGCAACTTGTATTACAAATTGGAAGGAGAACAGGTAGTAAATAAGTTTTTAAGCACAGAAAAAATATTAACATGGGACGAGATAAGCTGATGAAGGGTGAAAGTGAGGAAAAGCTATCAGCTGAGTGTTCAGGGGAGTCAGGATAGAGATAATAAGTATGTAGATAGCTTAATTAGCTTTTGTCCTTAAAGCAATTGCATTTGTATTGTTTTTTTCCATTTTTAACATTGGCTTTTAGTCAACTTCTGAATTCCATATGGTTGGTGATTTGTTTGATTTCGGTTAGAAGGGAGTTACACTTTGTAGGAACACCTTCACCGAAAGACTCGTCTCCTAGAGTCAGATGGAGCAATGGAACGGTCGTCTGTGAAATGAAAGAGTGTTATTAATTTGACTTGTAAGGTCATAAGGACTTGATCTAACAATTAATGCATTTGCTAAGGAAGGAAAATGCTGGCCATAGATTAATTTAAAGATGAGAGTGACTTGAACTAGGGTGGCATGGTCAGCTACAAGTAGCCACTTGGCTCTCTTTAGGGCTGCACAGTGCCGTTCATTACTGGCACCTATTATTTTTTGGTAATTTGACCCTGCTGTCTGCCCTTCATAATCCCCCTTTCAGCAAGTTGACCCATTTATTCCCTCATCAACAGGGCCAAGTCATGATTTAAACAGACGTCAGTGTGACTGTAGGAAATGTGGACAGTGCGCTGTATTGTGCTTTTGCTTTAGGCTGTATGTAATGCAGTAGGAGGTAGGACAGACTTTGGTCTTGGTGTAACAATGCTGATAGCTGGGGTATCTATCTTGTGGTGTAAGATACTGGTTATGGAGTTTGTGGCTCTGAATTGAGCATTTACTTCTGTGGCGATAATTCGGTGTGTAGTTTAAGGGTGACTCAGGGATAGAGAATCAGTCTTAGCTATTTGCATGACTGTATGCTCTAGTACAGTTATTGATAGAGGTTTGTTGTTGGATAGTCTTTGTTGGGTCCCAAATCACGTAAGGGCTGTTTTGGAGGAATTAACTGATGGTGATCTGAGCTGACCCTGAAGCAGAGAGTGGAAAAACATTTTTTTGAATGTCTGTATTGTTTTACAGGCAGGCCCTGTACTGTGTAAAACAGTATCATCTGTGCAGAGTGTTATATTGTATGTTTGTGGTGTTTTACTGCAAAGGTTATTTAAATACAAGGAGAAAGAACAGGCCCCATAGCAGAGCCTCATGGGACATGAGAGTTTAAAGTGACAGTATACACAACGTTTTGGCCTGACTGAATTTAAAAGGTTGTTGTTTTTTTGTCTTTCGGCTTTTCCTGGTTAGGGGTTGCCACAGCGGAACTCCGGTCTGCTAATGATTGGCAGTAGATTTCTACATGCAGAGTTGCCAGCCCTGACGCACAGCCTTCAACGAAGGTACACCCATTCACGCATGTCTCCACACAGAAGACGCTCTAGCTGAGAATCGAACAGGACAACATCTTACTGTGAGGCGGCAACGCTACCGCAGCAAGTTGTTAAATATCATCGAAGCTTAGAAATAGTATTTTGATCAAATAAGATGCTTGACACTCTCAAATCCACTGATAAGACCAATAAAAAGTGCTCCTGCTAACTGCCTCTTTTCTATACCATTATTGATTTTGCATGTAACCATATAGGGGGTAGTTTCAGTGTTGTGGCCAGTTCTGAAGCCATGTTGTTAATCAGTGAGTAGATTGTATTTACTGATATACTCAAAAATGTGTGCCTGCATGATATTTTTCAAAGGCTTTGGTTATGGGACATAGAATGGACATGGATTGGTAAACCTGGAGACATTATAGGGTAGATTTCCTAGGAAATGAAATTATGAGTGAGTGTTTAAGTTGTTCAGGAACTTTTTCAGATGTGAGAGAAAAATTAAAGGTGTGTTTAAGGGTCTATATTAGTCGAACGATAACCTAAATGCGTGAATCCACTTTGAGCGACACAAAATGAGCGAATGTCGCAAACAATGAACCACAAAAATAAAAAAAGTAATACACAAAAGCATTTACTAACTGCTTTATGCAGGGGGGCAGGTCTCACTGTACCCCCCCACACCCCAGCTACTTAAATATACCAACTCTGAGATCGCACTCCATTGAAGTAAAGGGAGGAATTCCCTACGGCGATTTCCTTTCATTCTTCAATATTTGCAACATTCGCTCATTTTGTGTCGCTCAAAGTGGATTCGCGCATTCCAGTTTTTGTTCGGATAATATAAACCCATGTAAGCAGTCTGGACAGAGGCATGTTGCAATTTTGAGGAGATGGCAGTATATTATTGGGATTCAGATTATGTTTCGTATCCAGTTTCTATAACAGCTTTCTGACAAATTCATGATCAATACAGTACAAATATATGATCTTTCTTAAGATCAGGCTTAAGATCAGTTTCAGTACAAGTTTATGATCTTTCTTAAGATTGGGCTGTAATATTGCAAATGTAAAGGTCAGGATTTACATGTTTGAAAAGGAGCTTTGTGTTCACCGTTCGATGTATACAGGAAGACAATAGTTCAACAAAGTATGTATATTTGAATGTTTGGTACGAGGGTACATGGGGTTGATCGGCTAATATTTTCATGCAGGATTTTAGCACTGTAAGGGTTTGATGAAAGAAGGGTTGTAATCTGTTTTATAAAACATTGCTGTGATCAAGAGAGGGTAGACGTTGCTGAAAGAAAATATATCTTTTTTTAAATCAGCAGGGATCATTTCTATGACTGTCACACCTTTACCTTGCACATGATCGTAGCTGTACTTTGTATACCTTCAACCAGCAAATGAGAAGGTGTTCAGATGCAGGTGCTTTTTATGAATATAAAATACTCTGTGACACTCTTTATGCCAGGTAGAAGCATGGAACATAGGGTTTGTATCTGTTGTTTGGTGGGTATTGAGAAATTCTAGCTATGCTGTGTTAGATACATGTAAATCAGGATGTACAACACTTTCTGAAGTAGTTTGTTTGAAGGAGCTGGAGATTTGCATGGTAAGCCAGCAAGGGCAATTAATCATTTTACACATGTTCTACAATATTACTCAGTAAAAGTGCCACTGGGAGATTCAGAGTGCAAAAGAAAGAGGAAGCATCTATTTTAGATGAAAACAAAACATATCACTTCCTCAGAGAACATGTGAAGACTTCTTGGAACTGTGTTAACTAAAGTATGTAATTAAAAACACTTATAACATTAGAGGTTTTAGACAACTTGTTCATGTGCATATGCCAAATGAATTGCTTCATTACTCAAATTCCTTCCAATAAACATCAAAGTACTCAATGTTTAACAGGCGTAAATGGAAAAAAAATGCAGACTGACTAAATGAAAGCTGTAAAATAGCCAAATGTGCTGCAGAGGATTTTGTTATATCTCACAAAACACAAGTAAAATGTTTAAATTCCATAACTACTTGAAACTCTAACTGAGAAATATTAGCCATAATCACAATGTACAGTGAAAGTGACATTTAGCAAAGCAAATGTTGCATTTCACAGCCAGCTGATGGTACTAAATGTTCTGTTATTTGGCATTCAGGAACTCATGGAGCTATCCATAATGCCATACAATGGGAAAACAGCACTTTTGCCATTATACCAAGTTAGACAATAGCTGAATAGTAAACTCTGGGGACAAATCTTCAGATATTTGCTTAATCACTATCTAAAACGTTGACTTAGCTGCACTTGTTTAGGATCATTCAGTTTCAAGTCCAATTGTAGCCCATGAGATAATAGCCTAAGAGGCAGAGATCATATAAGATTCATTAGTAGTTTGCTTCCGTATTAGAAGAAGTAAGTTAGTAAGTTTAAGTTGATAAGATGGGGATTTCACAAACGTGAGAATAAACTATAGGAATTAAGTGCACTTAAAGGTGAAATCATGAACTGAGATGAAAGCATTCTGAAAGTAAGTTGTCCCTGTTTGTTCTTCTATGCTCATTCCTTGTTCCTTGTCTAGTCCACTTCCCAGTTACCTTTTGTTTTCTGTATGAGTACTACTGTTATTAAACATTTCCTTTCATGTTGAAGGTGAAAATATTTTGTTAAATATTTTCTGCATGTGCAGTTATCGTATTGTCTGTTATGTATCAGATTTCTGGAAAAATGCTCACACCTAGTTACTACTGAAGAAGAACCTCGTTCATGTGGATCTTTGCCACCTACCAATATTCAGTAAATAATCAATCAAGTAAACACATAAAATTAATATAACATTGTTTCTTACAGCACTCTGTATAATGTCTTAAATGATAAGAGCTTATGAAGTAAATTGAAGTTATACCTATGGGATATTCAAAAAGAATACATAGTCCTTTTAAGGGGTAGCTTACCATATTTCCCCAATGCTTTAATACTGCAGCGTGAGATCATTTTTTTCAGATTGCACAGTTATGCCATTCATACAAAGGGGTATCTTTTACTTACTCAGCATTCAGCCGCTCAGGGCTTATCTGCTCGCAACTGTTTGTTAATTTTTATATTCCAGTGTGAGATGCTTGAATTTATAGACTATTTTAGCAAATATACTTTATCTCTGCTTGTGTGACCACATAATCAGTACATTTATAAACTGAGGGTCTTGGGGCTTGCTCCCCATGTTAAGGGGTACAGGAAATGCCCAGTTTACTTTTAATAGTGATTGTAGTTTAACTTGAGCAATTAGCAGTAGGTACATTAAACTTGACTAGCTGGTATTTGAATTAATATGGTGGATCCAAAACTCTGTGTTCTTGGCATAGCTGACCACAGAAAATGTTACTATATGCCTAATAAACTATAAGCTGCATTTTTGCTGCATGCTCAGATATCAAAAGTACTTTGTCATTAATATAGCAGTACTAATTAAAGAGAGGAGGGGTAAGACTCATATAAAAATGGTGCATGTGAGTTCATTATGGTTATCAGGTAACAGCAGTTCTGAAACAAGCTGGTTAATCTATAGCTGAGTGAATGCCACTCAAAAGAAATTCATACTTATATGTCCAAAAGTATAGTTTGATTGCATTTTTCAGTTATTTTCTTTGTTCATTAGTAGCTCTAGCAAACTGATAAACTTGCAATGCTACGCATGAACAGAAAACATTCCACATGTTGTGGCAAATGGTCCAGCAGTACCATTACAATATTTATTCACAAAATGAATTTGCCTTCTCAGTAAACACCACCACTGAAATAAGGAGAAATGGCTTTGCATCCAAAGAGAAGAAATTCAACCATGATAAATAGCTGCTATTAAATCAGTGGGCATGTCTGCCATTATACCTTGTAAAGATCTGATTTAAAAGGTTAGGGTATCTGTGACATGGGGCCAAAACATTGAAATGTGTAATTTCCACTTACATTACCAGAAAAAAATAATATTCTGGTGTAAAAGTTTTGTTGGGAGAAAAATATTTCCATGCAAAAGCATTTTCAGAATTCTTTTTTATAGGAGGTATTTTACAGGTTATGAAAGCACTTTTAAAATGTTGCCATGACTTCTGCTATCACTGCTATATTGTGCAGCAGCTGTTGTGAATTTTTTTCTACTTAAAAAAGAGAATGCTATAGGTAAATCTATACTTTTTAAATAAGCTAACTTTGGGCTGCAGGAGAAGTGTGCATGCAAAATGTAATTTGGAAGTAACTCTAGTGAAGATAAGGGATGTTTATATGATAAGATGATTTTGAGTGAAGGTGATGAATAGAAGGATCCGATGCAGACAGTGAAAGGCATGGCAAGACACAATTCACTCACATCTGAAACTATGGTACTATAATCTGTGGCCTTCATACATTATTTACCTACAAAGCTGTTAGGAATTGTTCACTTATCAACTATTTGTGTAGTGTCTTTTAGGACCTTGAAGGTGGACAGATTTCTGATAAGCCATTGACACTAACTCCATATTCCCAGAACTTTCCATAGTCTATATTAGATAGAGGGGTTAAAACGTTAGTGCCAAGTGTTACTGCCATTACAAAGTACAACCTTGGAAAGTATTTGCCTCCAGAAAATCTTTTAACCAAAAGGTTCCTCCATTTGCAACTGGCATTAGGAATGTTCAGAAAATGAATTGCATTTTTCTTATAGAAATGTCCACACATTTAGAGTGTGATATTATATTATATTATATTATATTATATTATATTATATTATATTATATTCTTCTTTTGGCTTTTCCCGATTAGGGGTTACCACAGCGGATCACCTGTCTGCTCATGATTGGCATATTATATTATATTATATTATATTATAGTAAGACATCCTGTTCGATTCTCAGCTAGAGCGTCTTCTGTGTGGAATCATGCATGAATGGGCGCACCTTCGTTGAAGGTTGTGCATCAGGGCTGTCAACTCAGCACGTAAAAATCTACTGCCAATTATTAGCGGACCGGAGTTCCGCTGTGGCGACCCATAACCGGGAAAAGCCGAAAGACGCAACAACATTATATTATAGTTTGTTGGCCAGGTTAACCCTATTGGGCAAAGTCCATTTTCATTGGGGACCTGAGAACTTAAAGTTGGGGGCAAAAAGTAATTACATTATCAGACAAGGAGTATAAACAAAATGTAGAAGGGAATAGTGCAAACTATAATGTAGACAAGCACACAAAATAACTTCTTTAACCATTCAGATACAGAGCTTATGTCTGCATTTGTAGGTACTCCTCAGTAATATGTAATATGTCGAGTAGGAGTAGTAAGATAGTTAATTCAGTTACTGAGGTATTAAGCAAGATAGATAGGAAGGGTGAAATGATAAATAGTAAGTGTGTAGGAAAATGTACTATTGTAAAAAAAAAACATGAGGTCAGTAAAAGTTTATTAGGGTGTTAAGGAATAGCTAGGGTTAGGATAAACTGAAGGCAATGCAATAAGAATGGAATGACGAGTGCATTAAAGGAATGGTGTTATGATATAAGAACCACGGTGTTGTAGAAAAGTAATATCACAGGCATCATTTTAAGGACGTCTTAACTAAAACCATAGAATATCAGTAACTCTGAGTATGTAGTTCCTAGTACATTTTAGCTACATTTTGCAACAATATCAGTGACTGCAGTGATGCTGGTGCCAAAGAAGTACTGTCAGTGAATCACTTGTCTCTTGTATCTGAAATGTATGGGGTATTTTATTTATTTTTATTTTATTTATTTTACATTTGTTTACTGGGATAGTCCGACTGGATACATGTCCATTTTCAGCGGAGGCCCGGGGAGAAAAGCTCCACATAGACAAACATACATAGATTACACAAGAAGTAAGAAAACAATTAGAATACATAAAAACAAAGTGATTATATACATTATATACATTGGTTTAGTAGTGTTCCCTAGTAGGGACTCACAATTCTCATGGACAGACACAATTAAAAGTAAGATGGGATACAGAACTTGGTGACGTAGTTACATGTTATGATAATTACTGATTGTGCTATCAGTTTATAACTTAATCAGGGTTGGTACATGGGCATAGCCAGTTCACTTTGAGATACTGTTTGAGGTTTTTTTAAGAGACTATTGGAGGATTGTAGGGTTATATAGTTCGGCAACGAACTCCAGGTTTTGCCAACAAAGTTGGTGAACAGGGATTCACCAGCAGAGTTATTAGCTTTGTGGGTTTGGGCCAGTAATTTATCGGCTGACCGTAGGGATCTCAGGTTGCTATATGGCTTAAGAATATTTATAAGTGAGGGGGTAGCCTTAGGGTGGTACAGAACTTTGTGTGCTATTAAGAGTTGATTGAATTGAATTAATCTAGGCAGTTCTAGCCACTCTAGTTGTTTCAGGTTCTGGCAGTGGTGGGTTCTATAGGTGGAGCTAGTGGCGAATCTGGTAGTATGGTTGTAGCTATGGGACAGCTTACTTAGTTCGGATTTGTTGAGGTTTGCGAGTACAGGCCAGGCATATAAAAGAGTAGGGAGTAGGTGTGATCAGGGGATTGCAGTCCTAGCCAGTGGGGTTAAAAATGTCTTGTTTCTATACAGTGATCCAAGCTTCTTATTGATGTCTGTATGGTTTTGTTGACCTATAGGTCAAATTTGACATTATGATAACTTCTAGAAATTTGATGTGTTGATCTGGGAAGATAGTGGTGCCATTGTTAGACATGACAGAGAATGAAAGTGTGGCAGATCTACTAGTGGGGGTGAAGAGTAGAAGTTTAGTTTTATTGGGGTTCAGTAATAGGAGTTGGTTGGTGAGCCAGTTCTCAATAGTGTTAAATGTATTTTGGGTTAAGATTTGCAGTTCGGATGGGGATGTGGCTGAGCAAATCAGAGTGGAATCATCTGCATATTAAATACAGGTAGCTTTTGGGATAGCAGTGTGAAGGTTGATAAAAATAGAGAAGAGTAGTGGACCTAGTATGGACCCTTGAAGGACACCAAGTGTGAGAGGTAGCTGACTGGAGAGTTTGCCCTGCCATAGTACTGCCTGTTGTCTACCAGTCAGGTAGGACTGGAACCACTGGATAGCGTTCTTATTGAGGGAAATAGATTTTAGAGAAAGAATGAGAAGTTCATGGTTGGCCATGTCAAAGGCTTTTGATAGGCCAAGGAAGAGGGCGGAGGTTAGCCTATTGTCATTTCTGTTTTGGTTTATGGCATTAGTAAAGAAAAGGAGGGATGAGGTGGTGCTGTGGTATGGCCTGAAGCCATGCTGGGAGTTGGATAGTGTCCTTTCAGGCAGGAGATCCTTTTACTAGGACAGTTTGAGGGGGACTGCCTAGAAACAAAACATTATTAGGAGTAAGACCTTATCAGCACTCATAACTAGCCACCAAGCAAGCAGGCATTTCACATTCACTTAAACTATGATTTATACAATAATCAGGAGCTCTGTACAGCTATGAAGCACAGTATTTTCTTCTGTCTAAATAAATGGTCTGCAAACAGTGAAATATGTAATTCTAGGGTTGATTCATTTATACAAAATCACTACCTTTGTAAGGTACAATTTTAACCACACTGTGATGTAGGTACTAATTATTCAAGTCTTTGCACAAAGCCGTTTCCTTGTCTGATGCTGTACTTTTAAACTAAGGTACAGGACAACAGCTATCAAGTACATTTCACATTTAAAAGCAGCCCTTAGGTGAACAAGTATCTAAACAGGCTAAGACCGGACATACAGTAAGCAGCTTGGTTATCAGTTATCGGTGTCCAGTAACACAACAAATTACAGTAGTGCAATTCTTTTCATATAACCTCTGCTGCGCTTGCATTTAAAAGCACATGGAGCTCAATTACTGTGCCTTAGTTCATACGAGATGCTATCTAACATGCCAGAATACGCTAAATATTGTCCGAGTACGTTTTACACTATATTTAGCTGATTTGCTTAAATTCAGAGTCTTAACATATTTTAAAGCATTTTACAGAGAAAGGTTGCATACCAGATTGTAACAGCAGGCTGTCAACTGGGTCAGGGAGCACTGGATATTTGAAAAATGGCGGTTTCTGGAGCTGTATTAGAAACCTCGTATACATAATGCAACAGGGAGGAGTTAAGGGGCTAACACTGACTCCAAGTATTTCCCTGGGCTTATGGTATGTATGGTTATATGTTAAGCTAATTTTTTGGCTGTATTTTAATTTGTTTCTTTTTACATCAATTTTTTAGGCTATTTTTAAGCTATAGATTATACACTTGCAGGATAATTTAATAGCTGCAGAGTATAATTTTCTGGGCTATGTGAGGGAGAGCAGGGTGACATTACTGTGTTCAGGGTATTATTGTAGGTGTGTGAAATAATATACTAGGAGTAAACTAGCTAATTTAAACAATATGGAGGGAGCCAAATTACTGTGGGGGCCAACCTAAAGGTGACTTTAGACCCAGGTCAGCAGTAAATAGTACATAGCTTTTGTTATTTAGTTTTAGTACATTATAAGGTATTAACCTTACCCAATTGCAGGACGGACTTCAGAGACTTGTAGCAGGGTATAGTTTCTCAGGGTAGCGTCCTTTCAGGCAGGAGATCTATTTACTGGGATAGTTTGAGGGGGACTGCCTTATGCAATTGCAGGACGGACTTCAGAGACTTGTACCAGGATATAGTTTCTCAGGGTAGTGTCCTTTCAGTCAGGAGATCCTTTTACTGGGATAGTTTGAGGGGCATTGCCTTATCCAATTGCAGGACAGACTTCAGAGACTTGTACCAGGGTATAGTTTCTCAGGGTAGCGTCCTTTCAGGCAGGAGATCTTTTTACTGGGATAGTTTGAGGGGGACTGCCTTATCCAGTTGCAGGACAGACTTCAGAGTCTTGTACCAGGGTATAGTTTCTCAGGGTAGCATCCTTTCAGGCAGGAGATCCTTTTACTGGGATAGTTTGAGGGGGGCTGCCTTATCCAATTATAAGACGGACTTCAGAGACTTGTACCAGGGTATAGTTTCTCAGGGTAGCGTCCTTTCAGGCAGGAGATCCTTTTACTGGAATATTTTGAGGGGTCCTGCCAGATTGTAACAGCTGGCTGCCGACTGGGTCAGGGAGCACAAGATATTTTTATGTGTACCGCACAGTGCGACAGTTTGTGGCATGATCCTACCAAACCAAAAACCATATACTTGCACCTTATAGCCTCTCTCCATGATAATAATCCTACATCCTCTTATGCTACCTATTTCCCTGGTGTTGCGTCTTCTGACCTTGCTCCTACTCCTCCTCCACACTGCTGTACAACTATCACTTCCACCTGCATGTTACTTAAATATTTTTTAGTAAAATATCAATAAAACATGGCATTTTTAGAAATAATTCAGTAATATTTCATTGCCATCCACCAACATTTCTTCTGGAAGCCCTCCTACATTATAGTTTGCAAGTTTAGTCCATTTATATAGTCCAGTGCAATGGGCATGGCCACACTCCAGAAATTACAGTTAATAATAGTGTCTAAATCTAGAACAATTGTTAATAGTGTCTAAATCTAGAACAATTGTAGCCCAATCCCATTATGTTTCCTTGGTGCCCCATTTTGTAGCCAAGTGAAGGTATTATTCCTCGTCTTCCTTACTAACCTCCTCCCAAATTTGCCACTTCCTATTATGATACCTAAAACTTTTACCTTTAAATACTATCCTCTCCTGTTTCATCCACTCATACATAAGGACAGTTATTTCTTCTAGAGTAAGTTCTTCTGATGTATTCCACTTTCTAGTTATTTTTTTTTTTATTTTTTATTTTTTGAAATATCCATAAGAAGGAAACACGTTATCTTCTCGTATTGTTGCTAAATGAAGCCTTCAAAAGCCCTAGCAAATAATTTTCCTCTGATGGACAATGGGATAGCCTTAAAATCTTCCTTACTAGACTATCCAAGTCCTTGTGGAACTTTTCAAGTTTATTGCAAAACCAAAATATATGTCTACAGGTTACCACCATTTCCTGTCTGCCCCTCCAGCAGTTTTTATCAGCACCTGGAAAATTTTTGCTTAACTTATGAGGGGGTGTAGAAATATTTGTGCAAAAATTTCCACACAAAAATTTGGAATTTCCAAGACTTGATCACCTTCATCAGGATTGCCCATCTTCTCTGCCACCTATCTTTAGGTCTGGTTGTGCCTGATGTCTTTTTCCCATCCTGAAATTCATTTTTACTACCTCTTTCCTTGTTAATATCTCTCAGGGCCTTGTACAGTCTTGCTCACTAGATGCTGTCTATTTGCTTCTGATGGTCTAGCTTCGATTAATATCTCAAGCAACAGTGACTTTCTAGCCCATGCCTGATTAATCACTTCTGTGTTACATCTTTCCAAATATACACAACAGTCGCACATGCCTTGCCCATTTATTGTTATTAGTTAATTTGTGGGTCTCCAATAGTTCCCATCATTCCATCCTTAATTCTCCTTTTCTTAAATATTCCCAGTATAAGACCAGATCTCTTTTCAAATGCCAGTTTTTTTAGTATGGTCATATTCAGCTTAAAATCTGGTTTGCTAATACCTATGGGCCTTCATTCAAAGTTCCAGACCCTGGATCGTGTTACCATATTAAAAGTTTGAATATCCCACGCTTTTGTGCTGGCTGTCTTTTTTTCACTTTTCTTTTGTTAGTTTCCCAGTGCTGGTATCCCTCAATTTCATTATCTCCCTTCCCACTTTTTTGTTGTCATAGTCTCTGAGCAAATAATTTCTGTAGTTTAGGGGTGTTGGTGAAATACCCCTGTTTTATAGCCATTTATTCATTCAAAATGGAATTGGTGATATGACTTTCCAATCAGGAAGTTAATTATGCAAGTTCTTTACTTTCCTCTTCAGTTATATTCTTTAGTTTCTTCTATAGGTCTCGGAGCGTTCCTATCTTGTTCCTCTGATTCCTCTCACTTTACCCTTTCTTGACTTTTTATAACACTTTCTCCTTATCTTAAAGATCCCAACTGTCCTTGCAGTTGTTTCTGTGAAATTGCCGGATCATTTTCCATCTCGGCTAAAAATTATTTTAGCTGCTGCTTATTCAGAGGACTAGTCCACCAGCTGTATCCTGCCCTCAGTATGCTTAGCAGGGGGGGTTTATTATCTCACATTCTACCGGGAGGTGGTCACATATCAGCCTGGGATGGGTGAAAACAATGCTTACTAAAAATTTGTGTTCCTTTGATATGTATATATTCCATCAAGCCTGCAATGGTTTCCTCCTGTCCCCAGAAAAAAAGGTATATACCCTCAACGCAAGGTTTGCATTACCCAAATCAGACCAACAGTAGTTTTTACATATCTGTTTAAAGAACTTACCTTCTTTGGTCACTACCATTCTTCTAGGGATGTCACTAACACCTAATGGTACTAGATTCCTGTTGCCTCCCCCTACTAAAATGTCTTGATGAAATTCCACTATTTACATACATATCTGCCTAATTTCTGTCGTTTTGGCTCTTAGTAGCATGTAAACATTGCCTAGCGTAATTATTCTGCTCTCCCAGTTTCTCCTTGATAGTACAAACAACCCTACTTGTATATTTTTTTCTCCTGTCTCAGTATTTACCCCTCTTTGGATCAGGGTGATAATACCTAGTTTCCTGCCTTCAGTTGCCTGAGCAAAGTGACCCATCCCTTGCCACCGCAACACTATCTTTTCACATTCTTCTTTTTTAAGATGAGTTTCCTTCATCATTGTTGTATCCAGCCTCATTCCTTTCATATATTTCTTTACTTTTTCCTTCTTTTTAGTATCACTAGTGAGGTCATTTATATTCCATAGCGCTACTTTCGAAGTAATACTTTCATTTTAGTCTGGTTTTCTTTCATGTTCTCACTGCCTTGAGGTCTATATTATCTTCCTACTCTACTATGCCTGGACTCGCTATTCCTTCGTTATCATCCTGAAAGACTGTGCTTTTTAACACCTGCATCATCTCTTTATGAAAAAACAAGTGTTTAACAATCTCTTCAAAAGTATGTACAAATGTATGTGTAAGCACGACTGCCACCCCCCACCGCCACCTGAAACCAGCATTTGCTTCATTCTATTCATGAGCATCTGTTCTAAGTCTGGCACTTAAGTCACAGTCTGTCAGGAGTTATTTAGCTCCCTCCTCCCTTTATAAGATACTCCCATCGTCTGATCTCTAGTGCCCTCTTTGCTGCTTATGCGTCAGCACTTACACTTCCTTTCTGTACTAAGGTTGATTTATTTGTTCAATTTAATTTCTGTCATTTCTTGTTTGTTTGCTTGTTATTTCCCTGGAAGCTAATTCCACCTAATACGCAACTTCTCAGCGCTTCTGTGGATCACTAGTGATATCTGCATTGCTTACTGTACTTATTTCCTTGTTTCACTTGAAAGAAAGTTACTGTTTGTCGTTTTTGCATTTAGTTACTTGTAACACATTGCACTCAAGTTACCTGGCACTTGCTCACTAAAGCAATTATATAAGTCAGCACTAAAAATTAAAAGCACTACACCCTCACTCCCCACTGGCCCTTGTTTTCAATTAAGGAATTCCCAATATTATTCTAGCATGTCCAAAGGTCAGTTGTCAATTTTCTCTCCGGTCCAGCTGGTGAATGTGGGAATCTTGAGGCAATGTTATAACTGCCTCATGTACACAGACAACCCTCTCCTCCTTCCACATAACACAAAATACTTGCGAGAGATGCAGCTATTTAGCCAAACTGGAGGTTGAGCTCTCTTAACTCAGGACTGGCAAGACCAGACAGGAGGAGAAGGCAACTACATACACCACAAAACCAGCCTCACATAATGCTACCACTCCACTGAATCAAACACATAAACACACAAAGACATACTCGGAGGCTCTGAGTAAAAATTTACCTAAACAGCAGAGGCCTCCAAAGCAGACACCCAAACAACTGCTACCTCAAGACACCCCACAAGCAACACATAAACTACAAAAGCAGTGTGCAAAGCAGTCACAGCCCTTAAGGCCAAATACAACACCAAACATACTTGTCATAGGTGACTCCATAGTCAGACACACTGACGTCCCACTCACCAGGCTGAACAAGGAGAGGGTCACAGTAAGCTGCCTATCGGGCGCTAGAATCCGCCACATAACACAAGCACTGGTCACTCCACGGCAAGTACAAATATGACACAGTCATTGTCCATGCTGGTGTGAACGACCTGAGACGCACCTCCCTGGACTACATAAAAGAGACATAGAGGAGCTCTCTGATTATGTAGCCCAGGCAGGTATGACCCTAACCCTGAGCAGTATCCTTCCTTCACCAAGAATGATGCCACAATATAGAGACAAGATGATCAGCTTTAACAATTGGCTTAATGTCTGGTGTCATTCAAAGGGGATCCAGTGTCTGTCTGCCTGGGATGACATGCTTGACAAGCCACGCTGCTTCGCAAGGGACAGCTTGCACCTGTCACCCTGGGATTCGGATATTGGCTAAGGCTCTTGCCACCCCATAGTGCCTTTTTAGGCAAGGCTCAAATTCTAAACCTACCACCCTAGAAAACAAAAATGGGAAGAAACTGAGGGTAATGCTGCTCAATGCCAGAAGTCTAAATCTCAAAATGCACGCACTCGAGGCCCTTCTCAGTATGGAGAACATCGATGTCTGTGCTGTAACTGAAACCTGGTTCAAGGCTCCTGAGAGCACCCGCACTATTAGGTTTTACCTCATATCATGCCCGCCCCAAAACCCGGACCACACCACAAAAGGAGGGGGTGTAACCATATTCATAAAGGATACCCACACCTCCAGGTTGGTGGCAACGCACGAAGCTTCGGAAACCATCCAGGTGCAACTAACCATAGGCAAAACTGCTCTACAAATTGTAGCATGCTACAGGCCACCCTCTCAAACTCAGGAACCCCACACAGCCTTCCTGAAGACACTGGAGGGTATAAATGTATCTCCAAACACCATCATATTGGGTGACTTCAACTACCCGAATATAGACTGGGAACATTACTCAAGCCCTAACTTTCTAGCCCAACGGTTCCTGGAGTTCATAAATTCAAATGCCATGGAACAGCTAGTTACTGTTCCCACGAGAGGAGAAAATATACTAGATCTCATTGTCACAAACATGGGGACAAAATGCTCCACACCGACAGTATATCCCTCATTGGTGAGATCTGATCATAAACTAATCTCACTGGAAATCCACATCCCGCCGCCACCCGAGACAGGAAAGGTCGTAGTGAAGAACTTCTCTAAAGCAAACTTCACACTACTCAAGACTGGTGTGGTATCCTTCAAGGCCCCTGAGCCAGTGGAAACCACAACCCAAGCTGCGGAAGCCCTTACAAATGCCTTCTATGAACACCTCCAGGACTGCATGGATCAGGCAATCCCAAATAAAACCAAGACTCTTTCCACAAAGGGCAAACGTCCAGTCTGGTGGACCCCAGCCATTAACAAACTTTACAATAAGAGGAGAAAGCTATTACATGATAGAACAAAATCCATAAAAGGGAAGTCACCCCTGATCATTATTAGTAAAAAATACGAGCACTCATAAAATCAACTAAGGCCAATTTTGAGAGAAAAATTGCCATGGATTCAAAGGACAATCATAAGGCCTTTTTCAGCTATGTTAGGAACCTGGGTGGAAACTCCCAGATATGCTCAGAATTAGTCCAAAATGATACAAAAATCACTGAACCCACAGACATTGCCAACATACTGGCAGACAGGTTCAGTGCAGACTTCACCCCTCCCCCCTAAAGGAGAGATAACTATCCCAGCCGAGTATAGCCTCCCGGACATCTCAAATGCGCAGGTGAAAGCTGCTCTCTCTAAAGCTAAAAACACAGCATCAATGGGACCGGATGGTGTCCCCGGCTGTGTGCTACACGAAGCTAAATGAGGAATTAAACCCGCACATAAGGCAGCTGTTTAATCTCAGCCTTACCACAGGATACGTGCCCAAGGAGTGGCATACGGCAACTGTTGTCCCACTCCACAAAGGCGCCTCACGGACCCTGGTAATTACCGCCCCATAAGCTTAACAAGTCTAGTCTGCAAAGCTATGGAGAGGATCATAATGGAGCTCATAAACAAAGATATAGGGACTTGCAGACATTGGACCCGACCCAGTTTGGCTTTGTCAAGGGAAGATCATGCCTTTTGAACTTGGTCGACTTCTTCAAACAGTCACCAAGGCCATTGATGAGGGAAAGGCAGTCCATACAGCCTACCTTGACCTTGCAAAGGCTTTCGACACAATACCCCACTCGGGTATTGTAGAAAAACTTACCAGCTTAAATGTAAACCCATATGTCACAAGATGGGTTGCAAACTGGCTTAAGGACAGAACCCACAGGGTTAGAGTTGCTGGCGCTATGTCAGACTCCAAGCCGGTCACAAGTGGTGTCCCACAGGGCTCGGTCCTTGGCCCCCTATTGTTTGGCATCTACTTCTCAGAAGTACAGGCCAACATAGGAGGACTTTGGCTGACAAAGTTTGCAGACGACTGCAAACTGGGCCATAGTGGAAAGTGCATCAGACACGGATATCCTTCAGAAGGGACTCACGGAAACAGATAGCTGGTGCCAGAGCCATGGCCTGAAGTTAAACGACAAAAAATGTATAGTCATACCCTTCGGGAAAAACAAGGCAACCCCAAGCTACCATATAGGTGGCAATCCACTAAGCACAGAAGAGGTTATCAGGGACCTGGGGACCCAGGTTGACAGTGGCCTTTCTTTTGACACTCACATTGCTAAAGTGGTTAGAAAGACCTTCTACATTGCCCACCTGATCATGAAGGGATTCACATCCAGATCTAGTGAGGTTATTGTTCCCCTGTACTCTTCACATATCAGACCAATGATCGAGTACAATGCCCCATTCGGGATGTATCTCACCCGACATCTGCAGCAATTGGAGAGACCCCAAAAGTTCCTCACCAAAAGGATAAAGGGACTCCAAAATCTGTCATATGCTGCCAGATTGAAGAAACTCCAGCTCTATTCAGTCGCATACCGTCTGCTCAGAGGTGACATGTGCCTGACATACAAGGCCATGTCCAACCCGGAATTAATGGACATGCTCCACCTCAAAAATCCAAATCCACCAAAACCACTAGAGCAAGCGACTTAAACCTTAGCACGGATATAAATAGGATGTGCTGGAGGGATAGATTTATCACTCAGAGACTCCCTATGCTGTGGAATAAAATCCTGGTCCATGTGAGGCAGAGCACCTCGCTGACTCTGTTCAAGAGAAATCTAGACCTGTGGATGGGAGATCGTAGGTTTACCCCGGGAATCATCTCTGTGTCACTGCTGGACAGAGGCACAACAAACTAATGGGCACAGTATTTTTTCATATAAGGGGTGGCGTAAGCCACAAAAATTTGGGCTAGGCTTATAAATGCCTTAGGGCAGATAGCCTAGTATAAACCTATGAACCTATGAACCTATATCTTCCCATCATTTGTCTGAATTATGCAAACTCTGTCCTATTGATGTGCAATGGAGCTACCAAGCCCTTTTCTTAGATTGTGCTGCATGTGGTTATGATATGTATCCTATTTTTGTATAAGTGCTTTACTAGCCAGGTTTGCTTAATTCTACCAGATGTTTCTCCATTTTCCACCCAATGGGAGGGGCCTGGTGGTTAGAGCTAATTAATTATGACCTTACCCACATTTGTAAACATCAGCCTGCAAAACTTTCAATTTCTTGTCATACCCTGACAACTATCTTACATTTCCCATCTTCTCTTCTTCCTCTGGCAAGCATCAAATAAGTAAATTTAATGGTTTCTGGCATGCCGAAACACTAAGAGAAGGAGTGTGAACTAAAACAGCTCATTAGAGTGGATCTTTGCCACCAGAATTTCATTGGCTGTCCTGATGAGCTAGACAGAATCCTCACTTCCTGAGCTTCTTACATCTAAAGTGAGTGCAAACAAAGTCTACAGGCTCGGTACCAAAGATGGCTAAGATCAATTTGATTCCGAGGCTCACTGAGTCAGTTAATAACTTTTTGATGGGGGTGGCCCTTGAATATATATACTGCAATGTAAGATTAACTTTTCCTCAGCTGGTTGCAAGTATTAACTTTGCAAACCCAAGTTACTAAAGATGCATAAACATTTGGTTGGACAATTGGACAAGTGTCTAAAAACAACCTATTTACAGTGGGAGCAATAAACATTAAAATGACAGTCCTCACTAGTTAGTCTTCTTTGGTGGCCTAATGATTATTGTTTTCTAACCTAGTGTAAACTACAACAGTTTATAAATGAGGTTGCCACATACTTCCCCATCAGTTGGAAAGACCACATTTACTTATAATACCTGTTTACTCTCTCTGACCACGGGAGTGGACAAGCTTCAATATTAATACTCTAGACCTTGCTCTTTCACATCTTCAGGTGGGATCTCTACCATTTGCTGGTATACCTCCTTCAGGAATTTCTTCCCCAACTTATTTGCTTGCTGTGTCACCTCCTTCTGCATAGTTAACATCTTTTATTTGAACTCAGGGAATGGTTTTAACAGCCACCTCTCTCCAGCACCACTGATAGCTCAATTCCTGTCTTCCACCACATTACCTGGAACTGTTGGCTATCTTTCACACATTTTTGAATCTCTTTACAGCCCCTGATACCAGATCTGAGTCTGAAAAGGTTCTAACCCCAAGAGTAAAGAAAATCCTGAGAATCGCTGGGTATATTAGTTTAAAACAAAGGTTTGACTGTCTGCAAAGTTTGAAGTAAGGAGTGAACCTACTTCTTTGCAACCTTGTGCCAAGGGAAAAGTCATGATCAACAAAGATCTGCTGCTCCTCAATTGTCAGTGTCTTTCCATTTTGCTGAAGCAGATTTAGTCGCTGCTTTAACTGGTAATTCTCAATCTTCATAACCATGGAGAGTTGGAATCTATTTACATATCACTGGACTATATTTACTCAATGAACCCTGTCTATGAGAACTATTTCTTTCAGCAGCTTAGTCCAGCTTTTCAAGTGGTCTATCTGAAATTGTCTGTTGTCTTTGCCTTCAGATCCCTTTGGGATATTTGCTATCCTGAGGTTCCCTCACCATTCTCTGTCCTCCATCTCTTGCGGGTTTTCTTGCAGCTCTTCTCTGGTTGCGTCTGAGGTGACCAGTCTGGAGTGCCCCATCATGTCACCCACCTTCAGAGCTTCCAGTTCTTCAGAATGTATGGATAAAGTTGATTCCACCTTTTTCAATTTTTTGTCCGTTCTCTTAATATAGTCTAACAGGGAGTTACCAGTTTGAACCACAGTAGAATATAACTTTTCTATTTTCTCACCAATCTCAGTCATTCATTTCCTTGGATTGGATTTCTCCCCATTGTCAGCCATATTGTCTCTCTCCATTTCACTCACATCTGGGGATGTAGACAAGGTAGATGTTTTCTTCTCAACTTTCACAAGGGTAACTCCATACAAGTTCAAACAACTGCAAAACCTGTTTTTTTTTCTATTTTTAAAGCTCTTTTCAAATATATTTTTTTAAAGTTTCTTGCAGAGGAGCATATGGTGAGTATGGTTCCTATGTATCACCCTCACTGCTCCATACTGGAAGTCCCCCATGTACTAACCATCAGTTGCTTTCACATGCATCCTTCTCCTACCAGCTCATCAAAGATCAGCACTTACTATGTGCATTGCTGATGCTTGTGATGCAAGTCAAAGAAGTGGCTATTTTTTTTACTATTAAATACACTGCTAGTCCCTTCACACACCTAAACACAAACACACATAGATACACACACACACACACACACACACACACACACACACACACACACACACACGCACACGCACACGCACACGCACACACACACTAGCCACAGCAGCACTGGCTTTACACTAATTTTAACAAACACATTGTTTGACTGCTCTTGTCATGCCAGTTTAGTGACTGCTGCTTAACAGTGATCAGACAACAGCAGGGTAAATTACTTATATCCACCAATGGCCTCTGTAGACATCAGTTACTTTATAGTCTGCACCTCAGACATTGGATTGTGGCAGTACACATGTAAGTAAGTAAGTAAATAAATAAATAAGTGTCACGTTATCAAAGTATTCCTCCTAATTCACACAAATGCACACTACTCTTGACTTGACTTACTATTTGTATAACAGTAATATTATACAGTGAAATTGGTCACCCTTTGGGAAGAGCCTTATTAGTAGCTGATAAGAGTAATTGGGGGCAGTGATTACTACCTTATAGCCTGGCAGGAGGGGGTATTGCTGAAGAACCTGTGCCAGCCTTCTCCAGGAGTGTCTGTGAATTTGTATATAAGCAACATCTCAAAGTGTGTGTGTCTTACCTACTTGGGCAGGGACATGAAGCACTGGTTGGACAGAGAGGGTACAGGAGGTTTTGACTTGACTACTCAGCTGAGATCTGAACCCTATAGCTGTGCCAGTGGGGAGTCTGGAGAGAAAGGGAGAAACCAGCCCCAGACTTTTGTAATCTCTGTGTGCTCTTAAGGGAAATTGTACTTTACTGTGTGTGTACTTGTTATCCCCTCGATCTGAATGCCCCTCACTGGTGCTATTGGTCAGAATTGAGGCTCCTTGATTACTGAGCCAGTGCACGGGCGTCACACCCCACTAAACCAAAAACAGCAGAAACCCATTTCTCATGAAAAAATAAACAATAAAGACAAAATAACATCACCCAGTGGTCTGTCTCCCCCCAGACACTAATAAAAGCATGTATTTCAAAAAACAACTATTAAAGGGACTAATAGCAACCTGCCTAATAGTATGTCACATAACCTGCCCATCTAGTCTTTATTATTTAACCCTAGAACCTGCTCAATTTCCATATCACTATAGCAACACTATGTTTGCCCCAAATTCATGCTTTACCAGTGACTCTTCTTATTATCTTCTCCACCTCCATCCTCTGCCTTACCTACACTGCCACCTCATATCAGTACACCCTACCACCCAACACCTGGTTACCTACTACTACCTGCCCCATCCACTCTCTCCACCAACTACACCTTCCTATAGCCCCATCTCTATTTACACATACTAACACTATCACATACAAAATTAATATATTCTTCATACCTACATACCCCCTCAAAATGAAATAAAAAAACTACCTCCAACAAAATTTCCTTAGTTATCGGACTACTTATCTTAGATCTATTACTGTCAGGTGACATCCATCGAAACCCTGGACCTAATCCTAGCTCCTCTCTTCCCTCAAATCCCCACTTCTCTACCCCTCATTCTCCTTCTCAGACCCACACAAGTTCACCCACAAAATGCCCATCTATTATATCTATGAACATTCAAAGTATCATGAACAAAACCTCCTTATTCCATGCCCGGATGTCCTTACACACCGCTGACATCCTCTGGCTCTCCGAAACTTGGCTCAAACCTCACGTATCAGACACTGAAATACTTCCACCAGGTTATAATATCCCTCACCATGATCATCTTAACAACAAAGGTGGAGGTGTTGCTATTCTCTACTCTAATCAGCTCACTCTTCAACCCCTCTCTAGCACTATTACTGACTTCCACCCAGCTGAAATTCTCATTGCCAATTGCCTATTGAACAATCACAAAAAATTAGCAGTTACCTCCATTTACATTCCCCCAGGTAACAATATCCCTACCCTTGAGTTCTTTCTCTCTTGGATGTCACAAACCATCTCTTACAAAACCATTATCTTAAGCAATGTTAACATCGACTGAAATACCCTTAACACTGATTCCCCTACTAACTCCATTAACCTCTTTGGTTTCTCCCAATTAATCTCCACTCCAACTCACCAAAACAAAGGTACCAAGTCTGGCTCCATTCAAGACTGGGTCCTTGCCTCTAATCCTAATCTATATCATAACCCCTCCACACTACATGATACCCTTAGCAATCATCATTCTGCATACATACTTAGCCACTCTCCTCAACTACAAACCCCCCAGAAATTTAAACTGTGCAGCAACCACTCCAATTTTAATCCTGAAACTTTCAACCAAAAGCTCTCTTCAATTAACTGGTCCTTCCTCCACAATCTCCCCCTAGATGAAGCTGTACTGGCATTTAATAACATCTTTCTATTGACACTCAACTCCCTAGCTCCCATTAGGAAACTAAGACTAAAAACATATTTTGCCCCTTAGCTAACTCAAACAACTCAATCACTCATGCATAAGAGAGTGTGTGGAAAAAAAGGGAAAAAATCCAAATCCCTCACTGACTTTCAAACCTATAGAGAGCTCCATAATTTAACCAAAAAAAGGCAACCCTGGATAAATAAATCTTTTTTCATTAACCACTCAGCAACCCTCACTCCAACCCCCAAAAATTCTGGCACACAGTTAATCAACTCCTACATCCTAGATGCCCATCATCTCCTAACACCTGCCCCTCTAGCTTTGCCACTGACACCACTACCTTCCTAAATACCTTGTTCACTGACACTATCCACAACCTTGCCAAGAATGACAATAACACTCAACCCACACCCTCTACACCTACCCCATCTCCCATCTTCTGAGCAAACTCAAAACTTATTCTCCGTTAGTTGACAATCTTCCCCCAGAATTCTTAAAATTTCTGTCAACTCTATTGCTTTCCCTGTCTCCATTCTGCTCAATAGATCCATTAGGAAAAACTATGTGCCTAACTTATGGAAAAAATTCTGTCATACCCTTGCATAAAGGTGGCAGCTCAACTGACCCCTCTAATTTCAGGCCAATTGCCATCTTATCACTTCTGTCTAAAATTCTTGAAAAATGTGTACACAAACAGCTTCTTGACCACTTTCTACAGGAAAACCTTCTCACACCCACACAGCATGGTTTCCATCTACAACATAGCACTGCTACTGCTCTAACATCCCTAATAGGTCTCTTTGCAAATTCTCTTGACAACAATAAGTTAGTCTCCTGCTTGTTTCTCGATCTTTCTAAGGACTTCAATATCATATCCCTTTCATTACTTCTCTATTACTCTAGCCCTGAGTAGCATCCTGCCTTTGCCCAGAATGATACCACAATATAAGGACAAAATGATTGACTTCAACAATTGGCTAAGCTTCTGGTGTCATTTAAAAGGGATCCAGTATCTGTCTGCCTGGGACAACATGATCGACAGATGACGATGCTTTGCCAGAGATGGTCTGCACCTGTCGCCCCTGGGATTCAGGTTACTGGCTAAGGCTCTTGCCACCCCTATGGTGCCTTTTTTAGGCAACGTTCAAAGGACAAAACCACCACTGTAACAGGTACAAGCATGCAAAATCTGAAGGTAATGCTACTCAATGCTAGAAGTCTTAACCTGAAAATGCACTCTCTCGAGGCACTCCTAAAAATGGAGAACATTGATATCTGTGCAGTAACTAAGACCTGGTTCAAGGCTGCAGAGAGTACCCCTGCAATACCAGCTCTTACCATACTTTTCAGACACCAAACCAGGACCGAAACATTAAAGGTGGAGGATTGTCCATATTCACCAAGTATATTGGCACCACCACCAGGCTAGTTGCCCAACACAATGCGTCTGAAATTCTCCAAGTGCAACTAACACTAGGTAAGACTGCAATCCAAATTGTAGCTTGCTACAGATCCCCCACCATGTCCCAAGATTCTCATTACACCTTTGTAAACGTACTGGAAAATATTAAGATACAAACAAACACCTTAATACTGGGTGATTTCAGCTACCCTGCTATTAACTGGGGAAACTACTCATGTACCAACACCTTTGCCCAACAGTTCTTGGAATTCATAAATTCCAGTGCCCTGGATCAACTAATTCATAGTCCCACAAGAGGCTCCAATATCCTAGACCTGGTCATTACCAACATGGGACATTGATGCTCCACACCTATGGTCAACCCCTTGTTGGTCAGGTCTGACCATAAGCTAATCACTCTTGATATCCACATCCTTCCCCAACCCCCCAGTAAGGAAACCTCTGTAAAAACTTCTCCAAAGCAAACTTCATGCTACTCAAGTCAGAAGTGACAAACTTCATGACACCCATGCAGACGGGAACTGAAAATTTGATTGCTGCATCCTACACTAAGGCACTGTATGAGCACATCCACTCATGCATGAATCGTGCCATCTCAAATAGAACCAAGACGCTCTCCTCCAAAAAAAGAAAGCCAGTCTGGTGGTCCCCGCCATAAACACACTTTACAACAAAACTGTTGCAGAAAAGAGGAAAATCCCAGGATGCAAAAAACTCCCTTACCAGCCTCAGTAAGAAGCTGAGATCCCTTATAAAATCCCGCAAAGCTAGTTACAAAAATAAAATTGCCAAAGATTCCAAAGACAACCACAAGGCATTCTATACCTATGTCAAGAATCTAAATGGCAATGTTTAGATCTGCTCTGAGCTACTAAATGGCATTAAATATATTGGTCCCAAGGATATTGCCAATATCCTGGCAGATCGATTCAATGCCAACTTCACCCCCCCTTTCACCCCCTAAAAGGCCCATCTCAATACCAAAAGATTGCCAAATTCTGGTAATAACGACCACATAGGTAAAAATCGCACTCTCCAAAGCTAAGAATACAGCATCCATGGGACCAGACAACATCCCTGGCTGTGTACTACATGACCTACAAAATAAACTGGCACCTCACCTAAGTGTCATGTTTAATCATAGTCTCACCTCAGGCTTTGTGCCCACTGAGTGGTGCACAGCTACAGTTATCCCACTCCACAAGGGGGGATCCACCTTGGATCCTGGGAACTATCGCCCCATCAGTCTGACAAGCCTGATATGCAAGGCCATGGAACATATTATCATGGAACTTATAAACAAAAACATTGGCAACCTCCAAACACTGGACCCCACCCAGTTTGGGTTTGTAAAGGGCCGGTCTTGTCTCCTGGACCTGATTGACTTCTTCGAATCAGTCTCCAGTGCTGTGGACGAGGGTAATGCGGTCCACACAGCCTATCCGGAACTCGCCAAGGCCTTTGACACCATCCCCCACTCTGGAATCATAGATAAACTTACTAAGCTGGGCATTAGTCCCTACGTCACTCGATGGGTTGCCAACTGGCTTACTGACAGAGCCCAGACTGTAAAAGTAGCCAACTCCAAGTCCAACTCCAGACATTTGACAAGTGGAGTACCTCAGGGTTCAATCCTGGGACCGCTCTTGTTTGGCATCTACTTATCTTAAGTACAGGCCAACACTAGGGGACTCTGGCTAACAAAGTTCACAGATGACTGCAAACTGGGAGCCATTATTGAATTCCCAGATGATGTGAATATTCTACAAAAGGGCCTTACAGAAACAGGTGCTTGGTGCCAGAGCCATGGGCTCAAGCTCAATGCCAAGAAATGTATACTTATCCCCTTTGGCAGAAAACATGTACCCACAAATTACCACATAGGTGGCAGTACACTAAACACTGAAAGTGAGATAAGAGACTTAGGGACACAAGTGGACAGTGGTCTCACCTTCCATAACCAAATCGCCACAACAGTCATGAAATCCTCCTATGTAGCACACCTCATCACTAAGGGCTTTTCATCCAGAAAAAAGGAGGTCATTGTTCCATTGTACTCAGCCCTCATTAGACCCATTATAGAATACAACGCCCCATTTGGTATGTACCTCTCAAGACATCTGCAATAACTGGAAAGGCCGCAGAAATACCTCACTAGAAGAATCACAGGCCTAAAGCAGATGCCCTATGCTGACCGTCTAAAAAAACTCCAGCTATACTCTGTCGCATATCGTCTACTCAGAGGCCATCTCAGCTTAACATACAAGGCCATGTCAAACCCAGAGCTGTTGGATATGCTACACTTAAAGAAATCCCAATCCCCCAGAGCCACACACTCCAGGGATCTAAACCTTGTCATCACAATGAACAAAACATGCTGGAGGGATAGGTTCCTGAACCAGAGACTCCCCAGACTCTGGAATAGACTGCCCACACATGTCAAGCAGAGCAGCTCTTTGGCCCTCTTCAAAATGAACCTTGATGATTGGATGGGAGATTGGAAATTCACCCCAGGGATCATGTCAGTCACCCTGCTAGACAAGGGTCCAGGGAAGTAAATATTGTGGGAAGAAATAGCCAGGGAATTGTTATGGCTAGGCTTGTATAGGCCCTAGGGCCGATAGCCTAGTACCAACCTATGAACCTATATAAACTAACCTCTATACACTTCTCCAACTCCACGTTATCCTGGTTCTCAAGCTACCTCTCTAATCAATTTCAGATAGTGAAATGGGAATCCACCTTCTCTCCTTTTCTACCAATACCATCCTGGGACCCCTACTCTTTAACATTTTTATCAATGACCTCCACTTCTCATGCCCACTCTCTACCACTATCCAACATGCTGATGACGCTACAATTATCTCTTGGTCTGACAACATCTTTCACCTCCATACCCTCACCCAAGAGCCCCTTCATGCACTTGAAAGAACTACTACTAAACCCAAAGAAAACCAAATGTTTCCTATTCCTCCCTACAACTTTACAACATCACAAAGCCACCTTTACTGTCTCCTCCCTCAATAACACATCCATCTCCACTGAACCTCATACTAAACTTCTTGGTGTTCTTATTGACAACCAATTAAAGTTCAAACTCCACACTCAGCAGTGCATTAAAAAGACACACCAAAAGCTGGGCTTGTTATACAGACATAATAATTCCTTACAAATGCTTCAAGACTCTCCTTTGCACAAGTTTTCTTACTTCCCACACTTCTCTATGCTGCCCCAATGCTCACATATCTCCAGTCTAATCTTCTGTCCAAGCTTGAACTCACCTACAATAAAACTGTACGAGTTGCATCCTAACAACCCTATTGTACACACCACTGCATAGCTCTAAAATGCCTACAGTGGCTGGAATTCCATCACCGACTTCAACTTCCCCAGCTTATCATGGCCAACTATATCATCCATGAACCTTCTTCCTGCCCTTTCCTCTGTACTCTAATCCAACCATACACACCTAACCATCCTCTCCGTAGCTCTCAACAGCACCTACTACAAGTCTATAAGCCTAATAAGAATATAGGCAAACTCCCCTACAGTTACTCTGTAGCTAATGCCTGGAATAAACTGCCTTTAAGTGTCAAATCTATCATGAACCCTAACACCTTTAAAACAGCCCTCAAGGAATATCTCTGTAAATCATGGTCTTGCCTATGTATGGACCCTACCTAACATAACTTTCTTCCTTCTGTAATATTTCTTCCTCGCCAACCCATCTCATCATATCTTTCCCTCCATACAATCTAGTCTCCTATTCTGTCCTAATTCTTGTTATTATGTTTACAGTCTTCTGTTTATATTTTACCCTCCTAAACTATTGTCTGGCCACTTGCCTTTTACATTTGCTTTAACCCCTGGTGTATATTCTATGCCTCTAATATTCTGCTTTTTTCCTATAGCCTTCACTTGCCTATGTCCCCAGTGTATATTCTATGCTTTTAATATCTTGCTTTTTTCTTCCTATAGCCTCCAATTGCCTAAGAATGTATATATTGACCATTTATTCTTATTTTTTTATTTCTCTGCCTTCTCTGATATTCTGGCACTTTGTAGTATGTAAAGTTTGTTTTGAGACAGTCTGGTCAATTGTATATTGTTCTTCTTTCTGCTTTTCTCGGTTAGGGGTTGCCACAGAGGAACTCTGGTCCGCTAATGATTGGCAGTAGATTTTTACGGTGCTGAGGTGAGAGCTCGATGCCCAACCTTCAATGAAGGCACGCCCATTCACGCATGTCTTTTGAACGCCACTCGACTGCAGGGAGGAAATACAGACTCCACATAGAAGGTGCTCCAGCCGAGAATCGAAGGGGAGAACCTCTTGCTGTGAGGCGACAACGCTACCTCTGCACCACCACGGCTTTATTGTAATTTAACTCTGTTTTTAGTTTCTCTTGGAGCTTTTCTCCTTGTGTGTCTGCTGAAAAAGGGTTAATTTACCCAATCAGACTAATCCGGTCAACAAATGTCAAATAAATAAAAATAAATAAATATTGTTCAATGTTCAGAGTTGTAAATTACAAACCACAAAGCCCACTGGGACACCTTAAGAGTTTGCTAAAAATATAAAAAAGATTCAAAAATTCAATTAGTAAACCAAGCATCTAAGGGTTTCTTGAAAAGCCTAACATTCCCAGCACATCTCACACACATTAGTAAATTATTCCACAGTCTACCACCAGTCCTAAAGTTAAAGGAGGATTTCTGAAGTTGAGAACTAGACTGGAGTAAAGATACAAATAAACTGCAGTTCGATTATGTTTTAAAAAACTGATACCCACTGTTGCAGCCAAAATATTGTTCATAAAACACTTATAAATCAGATTTAGATCACCCTGTAAAAACCTATACCCAATAGAAAAAGACATGTAATTCATTCTCTATATGTATGGTATTTAAACCCAGCTGCTATCTTGTGAATGTTTCCTGCACACACTCAAGTTTTTTTTTTCACCTGGGAAGAGGTAAACTACAAAAAGACCCATAGTATAGTTTTGTAGCTTTCACTCCGGTGATTTCTCCTACCTGGTGAATCTGGGCATCTTGGGGCAATGCAGCAATTGCCTCATGTACACAGACAACCCTCTCCTCCTACCACCCAACACTACAACTTGTGAGAGATGCACTTATATTGCCAAACTGGAAGCAAAGCTGTCTTCACCCAAGACTGGACTAGACAGTCAAGAGGAGAAGGTAAACACTTGCACCACACCACACTCATCACATAGCCCCTCAAAACCTACACCACCAAAACACACACATAGAAACACAAAACACACACCTACATTCATGGAGGCTCTCAATAAAAACCTGCCCAAGCATCAGGGACCTCCAAATCAGAAACACAAACAAACTCCACACCCCCCCAATACAACCCAAACGACAGCCCACAAACTCAGTGTGCCACTCAACCACAGCCTATAAGGCATAACAACGTACCCAACACTCTAATCATAGGTGACTCTATAGTCAGGCACACTGATGTTCCACTCACCAGGTTAAACAAGGAGAAAGTTACTGTCAGATGCCTGTCAGGTGCCAGGATCTGCCACATAACACACGCACTCAGGTCACTCCACAACAAGTACAAATATGACACTGTCATTGTCCATGTTGGTGTGAATGACCTGAGATGTACCTCCCTGGACTACATGAAAGAGACATGGAGGAGCTCTCCGATCTTGTAGCATCCTGCCATCACCCAGAATGATGCCACAGTACAAGGACAAAAAACAACTGGCTAAGCTTCTGGTGTCATTCTAAGGGGATCCAGTATTTGTCTGCCTGGGACAACATGATTGACAGACCACGATGCTTTGCCAGAGATGGCCTGCACCTGTCCGCCTTGGGATTCCGTATACTAGATAAGGCTCTTGCCACCCCTATAGTGCCTTTTTTAGACAAGGTTCAAGTGACAAATTCACCACTGTGACAGGTACAAGCAAGTAAAATCTGAGGGTAATGCTACTCAATGCTAGAAGTCTAAACCTCAAAATTCACTCACTCTTGGCACTCCTTAAAATGGAGAACATCAACATCTGTGCAGTGACAGAGACCTAGTTCAAAGCTCCAGAGAGCACCCCTGCATTACCAGGCTATAATTCATACCACACCTTTCAGCCACCTAACCTGGAACGAAGCAATAAAGGTGGGGGCGTGTCCATATTCATTAAGGATATCCACACATCTAGGCTAGTTACACAGCATAATGCATCCGAGATTATCCAAGTGCAACTAACTCTGGGCAAGACCGCAATCCAAATTGTAGCTTGCTACAGACCCCCCACCATGCCCCAGGATTCCCACTCCTCATTTCTTGATACACTGGAAAGTATTAGGGTACAACCTAACACCCTAATAATGGGCGATTTCAACTACCCCACCATTAATTGGGAAAACTACTCATGTGCCAACTCTTTTGCTCAACGTTTTCTGGAATTCATAAATTCCAATGCCTTGGATCAACTTATTCACACCCCCACCAGGGGCAGCAGTATCCTAGACCTGGTCATTACCAACATGGGCAACTGGTGTTCCACACCAGAGGTCAATTCCTCGTTGGTCAGATCTGACCATAAGCTAATCACCCTAGACATCCACATCCCGCCCCCACCCCCAATTAGGGAAACCACCGTAAAAAAAATTCTCCAAAGCCAACTTCACACTTCTTAAGACAGAAGTGGCAAACTTCATGACACCCATGCAGATGGACAACAGAGGTACGACTGCTGAATCCTACACAAATGCACTTTATAAGCACTTACATGAGTGCATGGATCATGCTATCCCTAATAGAACCAAGATGCTATCCTCCAAAAAAAGGAAGCCAATCTGCTGGTCCTCTGCCATAAACAAACTCTACAACAGAAGAAAGAAACTGTTGCAAAAAAGAGTAAAATCCCATGGCTGGAGGAACTCTCTGGTCAACCTCAGTAAGAAGCTGAGATCCTCCAAAGCTAGTTACGAAAACAAAATTGCCACTGACTCTAAAGACAACAACAAAGCATTCTGTAGCTATGTCAAGAATCTCAATGGCAACACTCAGACTTGCTCTGAGTTACAGCACAATGGCACCAAATATGCAGAACCAACTGATATTGCCAACATCCTGGCAGATAGGTTCAGTGCTAACTTTACCCCCCTCTCGCCCCCTAGAGGGCCCATCTCTATACTGGAAGAATGTAAAGTTCCTGTAATCACGGCTGCACAGGTAAAAAACACACTCTCCAAAGCCAAGAACACAGCATCCATGGGACCTGACAATATCCCAGGCTGCGTTCTACATGAACTACAGAATGAACTGGCACCCTACCTAAGTACCATGTTCAATCATAGCCTCACCTCAGGCTTTGTGCCCACTGAATGGCGCACCGCGACGGTTATCCCACTCCACAAAGGGGGAGCCATGATGGACCCCGGGAACTACTGACCCATTAGCCTGACGAGCCTGGTCTGCAAGGCCATGGAACGTATCATCTTGGAACTCATAAACATGGACATTGGTAATCTCCAAACTCTGGACCCTACCCAGTTCGGATTTGTAAAACATAGATCTTGTCTCCTAAACCTGATTGACTTCTTTGAAGCAGTCACCAAAGCCATAGATGAGGGTAAGGTGGTTCACACAGCTTATCTAGCTCTCGCCAAGGTTTTCAACACCATCCCCCACGCTGGAATTATAGATAAGCTCACTAAACTAGGTATAAATCCCTATGTCACAAGATGGGTTGCCAACTGACTCATGGACAGAACCCACAATGTGAAAGTAGCAGACTCCAAATCCGACTTCAGACCAGTGACAAGTGAAGTACCACAGGGTTCAGTTTTGGGTCCTCTCCTGTTTGGTATCTACGTCTCTGAAGTACAGGCTAACACAGAAGGTCTTTGGCTAACAAAGTTTGCAGATGACTGCAAACTAGGAGCCATAATCGAAACTCCTAACAATGTGGACATACTACAAAAGGGCTTCACTGAGACAGATGCCTGGTGTCAAAGCCATGGCCTGAAGCTCAATGTCAAAAAGTGTATTGTCATCCCCTTTGGTAAAAACTCTGTACCCATGAACTACCACATAGCTGGTAGTCTACTTAATGCCGAAAATGTGATAAGAGACCTTGGAACACAGGTGGACAGTAGTCTCTCCTTTGATAATCACATTGCCACAGTAGTCAGGAAATACTTCTACATGGCTCACCTCTTCACAAAAGGTTTCTCATCCAGAAAAAAGAGGTCATTGTTCCCCTCTACTCATCACTCATTAGACCCATTATAGAGTACAATGCCCCTTTTGGTATGTACCTCACAAGACATCTACAACAACTGGAAAGGCTACAGAAATACCTCACAAAGAGGATTACTGGCCTCAAACAGATGCCCTATGCAGACCGTCTCAAAAAACTCCAGCTTTACTCCATCGCATATCGCCTACTCAGAGGCGATCTCTGCCTAACATACAAAGCTATGTCAAACCCAGAGCTGTTGGACATGCTCCACTTAAAGAAATCCCAATCCCTCCGAGCCACACGCTCTAGGGACCTAAACCTTGTCACCACAATAAACAGAACATGCTGGAGGGATAGAGTCCTGTCCCAGATACTTCCCATACTCTGGAACAGACTACCTATCTATGTCAAACAGAGCTCCTCATTAGCACACTTCAAGAAAAATCTTGATGATTGGATGGGAGATAGGAAATTCACCCCGGGGATCACTTCTGTGGCTCTGCTTGACAGGGGCACAGGAAAATTATTTTCTTGGGTGGCGAAAGCCAGGGTACATTTTTGGCTAGGCTTATATGGGCCCTAGGGCCAATGGCCTAGTACCTACCTATGAACCTATGAACCTATAGATTTGTACAGCAGAAGCAAAACTTTTTCTTCTCTTCTTGAATAACATCTCATATTCTTATTAATCCTTTGAGATGTTCCTCAAAACATCCACAATGACCTCCAAATCACTTACACATCTAGCTGCTGTCAGAACAGGACTGTCTAAGGCATAAGGAAACACAACATTGTTCTTGCCAAAATACAATACCATGCATTTCTTGGCACTGACCCTCATGCCCTTACACTCCAGCCATTGCAATAATGAGTTTGAATAACATTAAAGAGCACTCCAGTCCTTAATCTTTATGACTATGCCACATACCACAGTATCATCAGCAAACTTACTAAGTCAGATGTTCTTTTGTTTTGGGAAGCCAAGCATAAATAAGCTAAACAATATGGGGCCTAAAACATACCCCTAATGAACCTCGATACTAATGCTTTTGACTTCAATTAGGCAGCTCTTGATATTGACCATGGACCACCTCCCTTTCAACCACCCATCTAATGATTTATTTATTTATTATTTATTTAATTTATTTATTTTACATTTGTTGACCGGGTATGTCCGACTGAGCTGAGTAGCCCTTTTTCAGTGGAGGACCGAGGAGAAAAGCTCCACATAACATGCAATTAATATTTGCACAGAATAATTAAAAAAGCAAAAATAAAAAAATTCATAGGTCTTGAGAGACTATTTATTTGTTTTTTTTCTTTTTTTTTTTTACATGTTATATTGTTCATATGATGGCCTCATGGGACACAAAGTCAAAGAACTTAGCAACATCAAGATAACCATATCAGTAGAAAGGCCTTGATCCATGGAGCTTATAATATCTTGACAGAAACTTAACAAATTGGCTAAGCAAGAATGCCCAGCTAAAAAAAACCATGCCAGATAATATCAAGTCCTTGTTTAAGTATATACTGAAATAGGTGACAAATTGAGCATTTACTCAAGATGCAAGTTAAGCTAAAAGGCCTATAATCTTTAGCATTTGAACATGACTAATTCTTAGGAAGAGGAACACTATTTCTTCCTTCCAAGTGTTAGCAGCATAGCCATGCTCAAGGGGCCACAGAAGCATGTAACAAAATGTCTGTAATACTTTGAAAGAAACCATGTAGTCCATCAGCACCTGCAGCTGAGTTCAATTTGATAAGATTTTAGTGCGGCCTTGATACTGTCTGCTGATATAGGACAGTCATGTCGGTAGATTTGAAACCTGCTGTCCTACCGAAAAGTTTTTCACAAGGACATTAACCAGATTCCCCCACCACCGAGTCAACAATAATGTGGCATTTATCCTTCGCATAAAATCTTAGGTATTTAAATAAAATCTCAAAATCTCATTGTTATAGTTATCAGACAGCCATAAATTTTCAAACATGAAAATTTCATATTTAAAAAATAGGTTATAAAGGTTAACAGGGCATTAAACTTGCCTTGCTCTTGTATAATGAAGATCCTCTACAAGTGTCCAACCGATCAGTTTTGCAGAAGTTAGTAAATGAAAGTCACTGCTCTTGAGCAAAGCTCACAACTGCAAAACCAACTTCCATGAGCTCTAGAAGATACTTAAAGGAAGTCTACATTCAAAACTAATGACCATAGATTCCAAGAGCTAAGTTAGGCCCTAGTGCAATTCCCAAGATAACCAAAACATAATATCATCAAAAACATCCATTGTCCCTTCTGCTCAATTTCAGCGATTTTTGCAGTTGCTGATAACAGCTAGGAACCGGAAATTGGGCTGATGTTATGACTTGCAGCTTTGCTTCATCCAGCATCTCCTGTTTTTAAACTGTCTCAAATGCCTTATTCAGAGTTAAGTAGGAAGAGAAGTAGTACCTCAGTCAAAATGCAATTTTTTGCTTCAGAAACTGTAATCCTCCAATCCACAATCCCTTTTCCCATTTTTGCACATGGGCTTGTAATGTCACTTCATCAGTGACAATCATCTAGAGCCAATATTCACACTGCTTGGTGACTAGCCTGCCGCGGTTGTTCTTCCATACTACACACATGCACACATTCAAATCTACAGCCAGTTATGAGTATCCAGTCCATCTACTGCATGCCTTTAGAATGTGGGAGGATACCAAATTCTCAAGAAGGACTGATGAAATGTTATTATCAGTTATACTGCAACCTGCCGTTGGACCATCCTGTATAAAGAACTTTCTCTTTTGTATTGAAAGTTAAGAATTCTATAATAATTGACCCGAGAGAAGCATTGGGATTTGTGGACTTATGAAATAAAGTATGAGGTGTTCAGGTATTAAATTATTTTGTATACCAAAAAGAGATCCACAAGTCATCCCATTTTACAAATGTACGAAATAATATGTGAAAATGACTTCATATTTTTAAATAAAGGGTATGGTAACAACAAATATAATATTTCAAAAGAAGATTTAGATGAAATTAAGTATATTAAGAAGTTGAACATCCAGTTTATGAAACCAGACAAGGGTGGGGGGATGGTTCTGATGTCAAAAGACATGTATAACAACAAAATGTTTGAACTACTGAATGGTGATGCATATATTGTAACTTCTAGTTTGGAAGTAAGGAAAGCCTACGATAAAGTTAAGGAACAAATTACAGATTTGCTGATAGGAAATAGGATAACAGCTGAGGAATTTAACTTTCTGAATGTTAGTTTTCCGATTATTCCTAACATCTTCGGAATCTCAAAAATACACACAAATGTAACCAACCCCGCCATGAGATCGATTGCAGATGCAAGGGGGTCAGTAACTAGTGCATGTGCCAAATTTTTGGGCATGAAATTGAAGCATCTAGTGGCAAGAGAAGAACAAATTTGTAGGGATTCTTCGGACTTTCTTAACAAAATGAATAATGTAAGATATGAGGAAGATGATATGTTAGTAACTATCAATATCAAAGATTTATATACAGTGATTCCACACAAGGAAAGAATTGGTTGGTTTTATGAATTTTTAGGGATGTATCGTGAGGATCAGTACCTAGTGAACTTATATGAGAACTTGTTAGAACTGGTATTAAAAATAATTACATCTTCTTTGAAGGGAAATACTATTTACAAAAGGAAGGGAAGTGATGGGCGCAAGCTGTGGTGCACTTTTAGTTAATATTTATTGGCAATATGGGAAAAGAAATTCCTTCTGAATAGTGAATTTAAAGCCAGCTTAACTATATATATATATATATATATATATATATATATATATGAAACTTGGACGATATTTTTATCTTATGGTGAGGGAATGAACACTTTTTTAAGATTTACAGTCCAAACTGAAAAAGAGAAGATTTCTTATTTTGAAGTGTTGTTAGAAAAGGACAAGAAGGAACACAAATATGTGCTATCTATTTTTAGGAAACTCACATATTCGAATGGGTTGTTACATTATAGTAGTGCACATCCAGCAGCCCAGTAAAATTAGTAGTAAAAGGCCAATATGTTAGAGCAGCCCGAATGGTGACAAGAACCAAAGATTTTTTTTAGATGAATGTAACACATTAAAGAGTATGTTTTTGAATAGAGGGTATCCCCCTAATTTGATTGATGGCATTGAAATCGAAGTGGTAGAGAAAAGAAACATAGGGTTTTTTCAACCACTACTTGGTAAAATGGAGGGAAGTGAACACATGGGTTTCAATACCCTTAACAAAGATTTGGAAATATTCAGATGTAGGGGAGTTACAACTTTCAGTCTAGAAAGTGAAAGGATTAAAACTGTATGGGCTAAGAATTGGGCATTTTTGATGGAAGAACCTAGCATTCGGGTGAAGTTAGATGAGCACCCTTGTATTATTTATAGGAAGGCCTTGACTTTAAAAAACATAGTAAAGAGACCAATTAAGAAGAAAAAGCACACAAGGTACAGCAGAATGTGTTGCTGTGGGCAATGTAGTTATTGTAAATATATTTTGCTAGGTAATAGTATTAATATTAATGGACAGGAAATACAAATAAATGATAGATATGACTGCTCTTCAAGGGGGGTGGTATACATTGCCCTATGTCAAGCATGTGTAGCATTCTATGTGGGCAAGACTGAAAGGTCTTTAAAGGAACATATTTATGAGCACTGCTTTGACATTAAGAAAAACAACATGAACAATGCATTATATAAACATATAGCTTTGAATACTAGGCATTGGTTGAACTTTGCCATTTTAGAACAGGTTAAAAGGAATGAAAGGGGTGGACCCTGGGTGATTTGGTTGGAAAAGAATTATACTGGCAATTACGCTTAATGTGACTAGCTATCTGGGACTGAATGAGAAAATTTCCAGTGTTTTAAAATTAAAATCTTTAGAAAGATAATATGAAGGTAGGATTAAAGATGACTGTGTTTGTAAGTGTGGTTTACAGTGCCCATTAAAATCATGACATATAGAGGTTCACATAGAGGAGGGTGTGAACACAATCTTGTACATGATTGGTTGGAGATGAACTGACACAGTAATTGGAGGAGTGTTTAAACAATTAGTGCTGAGCAGTTTAACTATCTGAAGAAGTCTTGTATTTAACAAGACAAAAGAGCTTAATGTGGTGCTGTTTTTATTTTGTTTAAAGTTGTATATTAAACGCTTGTTCCTGCTGCATATTTGTGGATCTCTTTTTGGTTTACAAGTTTATTTTTCCTGATTCATGGTTTGTCAAAATTATTTTGTATGTCTGGTCCCAGAACAGTAAGTGACCATTTTTACAAAAAGGCCAGCAGGTCCATGTGCTGTGTACCTTCTTGAAGCCTAGACAACTGGAGATCATTCCCTTTGCTCCTGTTTTCAATATTTTTCAAGCTGTTTTAATAAATGGATGTTGTGTTACTGCAGAAAGTCAAAATTATGCTCATTCTTGGGCATCCTGTCATTCATATCTTGTATGTTTGTTCTGTGGGTTCCAGTCTAAGGCAACTACACAGACAAGGCAGTTTTTTATTTTACTAAGCCATTGCTCAGTAAATCTCTGCAAGGGGGTGATTGTTGTTTTAATCTCTAAAACAGTGCATTAATATAGTTAGATCTACCATAACATATGCAAATCCAAATGCTGCACTTTCTTTCTGATTGAGGTGCCGATTCACTAGGCAGTGCAACACCAGTACTCTTTGTAACTAACAGATGTGTTTACTTTTCCAGTTCAACTTCACGTAAGCATAAATGTCCTTAGCTTTTGGTTTAGGGATCTCAGGTTTGAATATGGCTTTCTTATTATGCTTTAAATTACTCTATAAGTCTGCAATTAATTAATAAAGCATTGAGTGCACCATAAAAAGAAATCTAACAGCTCAGAGGATTAAGGCTGTATGAGCTGTGCCTCCTGTAGTCGCGGGTTTGATTCCCACAGCCTCTGCTTGCTCATGGTGTGACTCTGGGCAAGTCACTTATCCAAACAGTGTTCGCAGACTGAATCTGAAAAAAGGTTCATATGGATCAGCCCTCTACTTCAGTTAACAGACCCAAATAAATGAAATTTTATGTGTAGTGGTAAAAGGAACTAATTACCAACAAGATGATGCATGCTCTGTAGCCTACTAACTTTCATTAATATATTGTTCAAATGTGTATTTATTTTTAATTTGTGCAAATATAGCTATATTGTACTTAGAAGCATTATAGACTGCATAACTTTAAAATGCCATGGACTTGTATTTTCCCCAAGTATTTTTATTAAAGTTTATATGCTCAGAAAACAATATATGCCATTTAAGATATATAGAATTAAATAACTAAAAAACAATCAGTTAATAAAAAGGTAAATCAAGAACACATAAAAATAACTATTTATAAGAAATGTCTACTGTACAGTAAGAATTCTAAAAAATGTTGAGAGTTAGCAGTTATTAAATGAGTATTAGCAGTCATTTATTTAGCAGTTCTTTAAATTTCATCCAGATGTTGTATAGAAGAAGTGATTCTGGTTGTTCTTGTCTTAACTGCTGTAAGTTCTAATTGACAAACTCTGGTTGCAAGATTTATAAATTCTTTCAAAGTTGGAGTAGATTCATTTTTCCAATTCTTGGTAATAACCTTCCTTGCTATTTTTAAGATACTTCATAACAGTGAGTATTTTACTCTTGAGACACAAGGAAGTATTGGTGTATTAAATAAAATTAACAATTTGGTTAAAGTAAATTTATCATTGAACAAAGCCTGTAAAAGAATATTAATGTCATTCCAGAATGGTTTATGTACAACACAATCAAAGAATATATGTTGCGAATCAGCTTTAACTTTTAACTTACATCACGTCTTCAGTTGGGAAGTCATTATTGATGAGTTTAAAATAGTCTCAATAACTTTCTTTGTAGTACTTTATTGCATTTTTAACCACTTTATATAATTTGGATAAAAGTCTGTTCCCTAGTATACTCTTTTGCATTAAAATAATTAAAATATCAATATGTTTATGTTGCATTAACTTAATTTTGCATTAAATTAATTCTCTACAATTTTGAATGTCCAACCACATTTCATTACCTAAATCACATTTACTTATTCTATAATCTACAGGATACAGTTTTACTCCACCTATCAAATGAACCCAGTATATCAAATTCTTCTCATTAACAGTGGTCATTGTTAATCAATTAACTGTAAAGATTTTATTCTGAGTATACGCTTTCAGAAGCAGGAGAAAACATGTTTTATATTCTGTATTTCTATAAATACAGTTTCTAAAGGTGGTCATTATCATGGAGATATAAGATGAATTCATTGATTGGTTACTGTTATCTGAAAAGTAATCTTTTAATAACCAGGGCAAGGTATTGTGTGCCAGTGTGAATTTATCAGATGATTAGAATGTAACCATAAACTTCCTTGTAACTCTTTCCATTTAGCCTTATAATTGTTATTTAACCAGAAAGATATTGTCTTTATAATCAATGGTAGGGAATATAATTCTGAATCTGGCAAACCAATGCCACTAAATGATCAATCACCAATGCAGTGATTTAAAGCTACCCTAGGTTTGTTTGGACACCAAAGAACTTTTAGGATTATAGAATTAAAATATGTTTTAGTATTTTTATGGGGAGGAAGAGAAAGAGATTGAATTACATATATATTTTGGTAGGATAATCATTTTAATTACAGAAAGTCTCTCTTCCATAGTGAAAAAATGTATTCCATTTATTAACAAAATTATTTAGAGAAGTTAAACTGTTATTATAATTAAGAATTATTATATTGTGAATATTGTGTGTTAAGGTTAACTTGAAGTAATTATTTTTTCTGTTCTATACAATATATTTAGAAACATTTTTGTCCATTTCATAAGTAGTAGAATTTATCGGTAGAATTTTTGTTTTGTTGTCATTAACTCTAAGTTCAGACTTCATCTGAAAGATTTCTACTGCATTAAAAACAGAAAAAAGAGAAGCATTGCTATTCTTCAATGTTTAAAGAATATTATCAGCAAACAGCTGGATTTTGGAATTTAAATTCTTGTGTAACTGTTTGCCTTGAATATCTGAATTAGATCTTATGTAATTTGCAAACTGTCCATAATTAAAGTAAAGAAGAATGGTGACAGATGACATCCCTGTTTAGTTCCTATGAAAATACTAATTGACTCTGAAGTATATGGACCTATTTTTATGTATTCATAAGAATTTTCAGAGAGGAGATTAATAAGATGTAAAAAAATATTCAAAAAAATTACATTCCTCTAAAACTAATACTAGGTATTTCCAATTCACTGGGTCAAAAGTACTGCTAATGTCTAAATTTAATAATGTTAAGTTTTCTTGTTTTATTAGCATAATCAATTATTGTTAGTATTCTTTTAATATTATCATATGAATTTATTATAAAAATAGTTGGGTTATTATTGATCAAATATGGTAGAAACTGTTGTAATCTGCTAGTTTGGACAGCCATAAATATCTTATAGTTGATATTTAATAATGAGATTGGTCTGCAGGGTCTTTATCAACTTTTAAGATCACAGAAATACGCATGTATTTCCATGATGGTGGTACATTTGTTATACTTTTAACTATAGATAAAACTTTGATTAAAATATTTAAGGCATCATTAGACATTAGTTTATACATTCCAGATATTATGCCATCATTACCAGGAGCCTTGTTGGGTTTTAATTTATTAATTTGGGCTTTAAGTTCAGACGTTAATATAGGTCTATCAATTGTTTTTATCTGATCTTCAGGTAAGATGGAATATATTGACTGATTTTATTAAAGTGAGATCTAATTTCTCTTAAAATGTCCTCTATTTCAGTAACCTATTTTTTTTTTTTTTACTATTTGGAGGGTGGCTTAATGGTTAAGGTGTTTGCCTTACAAACACAAGATGCAGGGTTTGAGTCTCACAAGGGATAATTGGCTAAGCTTAAAATGGCTCGCAAGGGCAGTTAGCTTAGTACTAATCTATGAACCTATGAACCTATAATGTAGCTCTTTGATATGATTATATTTAATAAGCAACTTCTTTCTAGTAACTTAACTTATGCATGGATTTTGGATTGATAGAATAACTATTTCATTAACCCTTTCTATATTAATCATAGTTTCATGATTTAGAATTTCTAAATATTTACAATTTAAATTATTAATTTATTTTGCAGTGTTAGTACTCCCTTTTTGATTATTTATCTTTAATTTATCAATTCTGACTTGTAAATCAATCAGTTCCTTATCCCATTGCTTTTTCTTTACAGAACACCAGCTTATAACTTTATCATATAGATATGCTTTTAGGGCAACCCATATGTAAATGTCTGAAATATCATCTGTAAAGTTAAATTCAATAAATATCTTAATTTCTTTGTGAAGGGAATCTATAAAATCCTTCAGACTGGCTATAAATGCCATGGACTTCTTGAATGCCCACCTTTATAATATTGTTAAATCTCTTGAAACATCTGTGAAACCTCAAAAGATAAGAGCTTACACAACCATACCATACTAAACAAGAAATCTACCTGCCACACTTTCCAGTTTTGTTAGCCTTAACTGCTGTCATTTCTCAGTCATTAAATATATCTCAGCATAATACTTTTCCCTACTAATATTAATCACCCCTGCACTTTATACGTCAAAATTTACATAATGACACTAATATACGATGACCCATTCTGGCCTTACAGATATCACCAATGTACTGTCATACATGTACAACAAACTTCAGCCCCAAAACATCTATCCAGACTCCACATATTCCAGAATACTTGACACTCCCTACTATCATGAAGGAACATGTACTGAAGGTGATGTAAAGGACCAAAAATACTTCCTGCATGGGTCCTGACAATATAGTTGTATGTTAACTAAATAGTGCCAAACCTGTCCTCTCTAAACTTCTCTTCACATATTTTAACTTAAGCTTAGACACAGGATGTGCTCCTGAGTTTTGGCACCCTGTAGTTGTGATGGTCTTACACAAGGTTTGCCCTACCATGGACTCAGTAATTATAGAGCCGTCAGCCTTACGAGCCTGATCTGCAAAATCATGGAGTGTATCATGACTGATCTCATCAATTATGACATCAAAAGTCTCATTAGGCAATACCCTCAACAGCTCAACTTTGTCAAAGAGAGATCCTATATATTACATCTGGTTAATTTCTTTGAGATGGTCACATAGGCTATTGACAGTGATCAAGTTGTTCACACAGTGTGTCTTGGCCTAGCCAAAACTTTTGAAAAAAATCCCTCATGTCAGTATTGTAAATCAGCTAAATTGTTTAAATATAGATCCTTATGTGATAAGGTGGATATCAAATTAGCTGAAAGACAGAGCTTGCATAGTTTCTTTGGCAGGTGCCACAGTGAAAGTATGACTGCACCCAGGTGAGTCTCCCAGGTCTCTATACTGGGACCCCTACTTTTTTGGAATTTAGTTCTGTAATTTCCAAATTGAGAATCATGAACCTCTGGTTAATTAAGTTTACAGATGGCCAGGTACTGTTTTCAAGACACCCTCTGTCATCTGTGTCCTTCAAAAGAACTTACCCTAGTGCATAAGTCATGTACTAAAGATGGACTCAAATTAAATACAAAATGTGTAGTTTTATTTTGTTTCACAAACAGCCCCCTCCCCTCAACATATACAATATTCCACTTCTAAATGAAAATTTATTCAGGGTCTGAGTATCTAGGTTGACAGTTCCTTCTTCTTTGATCATCATGTGGCAACTTTAATCATAAGCTCCTTCTAATAAGCAGAGCTAATAGCCAAGGGTATGTGATCCAGAGTACAATACCCACCTTGGGATGTTCCTCACTTGACATATCAAACAATTATAGAAGCTCCAGAGGTTCTTCACTAAGAAGATTTCAGTCTTAATGACCTCAAGGTACCTATAGAGTATAGAAGCTCTATACATTTACTCAGTGTCTTGTGGATTCTTGATGAGTGATCTCTGCTTCTCTCTCTACCATGTAAAAAAAGTTAAACATGAAGAACACATTTGTGAAGCATAGTTGATTATAGGTGGCAGCATATTTAAGTTTCTGGTAGTGCAACTGGTTGATATGAGTATTCATGGTGGTGATATTATTAATGAGACTGAAGATATAGACTGTAAAAGGATCACTCGATTTAATATGACAAGAAGGCATGGACTGAATGATGCTTATCATTTGAAACCAGTCCTAAATTGAAGAGATTTAGTCACTAGTGGTTTTACTGATTAGTTAAGTTTAAATAGTTCTGTTTTGAACTGTGATTTTAACTTGAAAAAGCACATTGTGCATGGAAATGCTAGCTGATGTTATGTTTATGAATTTTCAATAAAATATTATCACTATTGGTTTCTGAATTTCATTTTTGTTTCTTTATGGTAGGATTTCATATATTCCATTCAGATAAAGAGAACAAAAGAAACTATAGAGGTGAAGGGAAGAGCTCATCATCAAGGAGGGGCATGGGAGTAAAAAAAAAACAAAACAAAACAAAAAGCAACTAAAGGCAATAAAGATAAAAAATTAAAAGGCTCTTAAAATTTCCCCTCTGATGCCATAAGTGGTCTATGCCCAAGGCTTATTAGAATATATAATAAGAACATTCTATACCCACAATACCACTTTTGTAATCTTTACCTCTGCGAGAACTTCATGCCTAGTATTTAGAATCAAGGTATTATAAATTAATTTCTTAAAATTATCAAACTATGTAAAGCTAATGACTTTAGACCAATCTTAGTTTTACCAGCACAAGGTAAAATATTTGAAAACACAGCATTTTCCTAACTTAATAAATACATTCAAACACAGTATCTCAGTATCAACGTGGATTATGATCACGAAGAAGCACTATGCCTTATTTGTATGCACTCAATGATGATATACTACAAAATATGAATAAAAAACAATAAAAGTAAATTAACACATGGTAATTATCACTGACCTGTCCATGGTATTTGCTCTTGTGGATCAAATCTTCCTACTTAACTCACTTCTCATTAATCCAAATAGGAATAAGTACATAAGCCCTACTGCACTTTAAAAATCATATCACCAACAAGAACTTTAAAGTACAAATGGGATCCTCAACATCATTTACTGCTCCACTAACTAAAAGTGGCCCTCAAGGTTCAGTGCTGTCACAATATTATTCTCCTACTTCACCAGTATATTCTTTATCTCATTTACTCATAATCTCTACACTGACGACATGGCAATTTACAGGTCAAGCCCTTCCCACCCCATGATAGAAAAGGATTTATAAAAAGACCTCACTCTGCTCTCCAACTCATTGCTAGACAATACGCTTATCTTAAATGCACAAAAAAATCTAAAACTATCCACATTTCCCTATAACTAGAGCATAATCTGTATTAACCAAGAACCCATGCAAACAAATAAAAACCTCTGCTAACCTGGAATCTGGCTAAACTAAATCTTATTTTTTTATACCACACTGAAGTCAATAAAACAAAAATTAACAAACTCAGTTTTGGGTAAAACACATCTCTCAGTTTCCTTCACTTGAAAGACCGGCATGTGGAAAGGGATCATGCCATGGCCAATTGCATATAGAATTCAAATTGTTTCAAAAACATTTAAAGAGAACCAATCCTGTATGCAAATAATCTCAACCCAGCATATGCAAGTTCATCATAATTCCTGCAAATATAGAACAGCACTGCTCTGTACTTGTCAAAACTAGGTGACTGCCCATCATACAAAGATCAGTCCTACTTCTTAGAACATTAATATATAAACTGATGTGATGCAGTGGAAAGTGGTGTTGCTTCATAGCTAGCGACCCTCCAGTTCAGTTCTTAGCTGGGGTGCCTTCTATGCAAAAACCTGTATATTCTTCATGTGTTTGTGTGGATTTTTTCTAAGTACCCTGATTTCTTCCCACATTCCAAAGGCAGTAGGTAACCTGGTGATGGCTGAATTGTGTGTAGCTGTGCATGTGTGACACAGAAGAAAGGCCAGGCAATCTACTTCCATTTCTCCTTTGCTTTGAATGGCAATGTGCATGCACAGGATTGGTATAGGAGCTGGCTGCAGATTGTAAATATGAATGGAATGGATAATCTAAGATGTCCATCTCTCCCTACTGACCCCTCATTACATGCTCCACTGAGCTGACCATAGTTATTAATTTCTTTCCTAACAGCTTTAGGAATCACATCCATCAAACCTCAAGTCAATAAACTACTACCCCGAATTATGTTCACTGATAAGAAAACTACAAATTTAAGATGTAACCTGCAACTGCTATAAAATAGCAACATAACATGCACTACAACCGCTAATATAGTCTGTTACCTCCCACAAAACTAATGAATGTTGATTTGATAGCTGATATTGCGTTAGACCCATAGGGAAAACAAACTCTCTCTCTCTTTCTCTCTCTCAATCTGTTTCTCTTAATTTATTCCTCTTTCTTCTCTCTCTCTCCACCTTTCACTCCCCCTTCTCTCGTCCCTTAATTTTATTTCCTTTGTAATCACTGTAAGTTTTATAAATAATTTTTCCATGATTTAAAATATTATATTTAGTGCTCTGTTTATAATTAATATTCTGCTTAGTGCATATACCAGTTAACTACAATTTAATGCATGTAAATTACAATGGATTTTTTTTTCTGTTCTTTAAACCAAGCCTGAAGAAGGTCCATTGGGATCAGTGTTCTACCCTAGTTAATAAAATAAAATGTTTGGAAGGTTGATAGTTTGTAATGATCACTAGTGATTATAGAACTGCAGATTTTTATTTTATTTTTTTTTTGACATTTGTTGAACGTGTATGTCTGACTGGGCGAGGAGCCCATTTTCAGTAGAGGCCCATGGGGCTCATGATAGGAGAGGCATAAAAAAGGATGGGGAGAAGGGAGGCATGTCAAGAGAAAGTCTAGAGTTGTTTGTGAGAAATGTTTTTATTTCTGTAGAGTAGTACTAGTTTTTGGTGTGTTTTCTTGATACAGTTTAATATATGGAAGTTGAATTTTAGCTGGTCATCAATGATTGTACCCAAGAGTTTTGTGTGAGTATCATCATTTAGGACTGTTTTGTTTCATGAGGTGATGGTAAATGCTGATTTTTGATGGGTGAGTGATTTGGGTAGAAAGAACAGAAGTTTAGTTTTTTTGGATTTAGTACTTGCTGATTGTTAGCAAAGCCAGTTTTCAAAGGAGAAAGGAGTTTTGAGTTACTGTGTGGAGGTCTGAGAGATTGTTAAAGATGGAGATGATAGTTGAATCATCAGCTTACTGAATGACTGAGGAGAGGGGGCAAGAAGTATGGAGGTGGTTGCTGAAAATGTTGAACAGAAGTGGTCACAAAATGGAGCCTTGTGGGATGCCTGTGGGCAATGAGGGATAGGGGAGAAGGAGGAGATCCATTTAACTGATTGTTGCCTGTTGGCATGGTAGCTAGAGAACCAAGTTAGTGAAGAATTAGAGAAGTTGAAATTAGACAGTTTGGTGAGAAGCCTGGATGGCATCAGATGCTTTGGGGAGGTCCAGGAATTGACAGGAGACTAGTTTGTTGCTATCTCTAGCATATGCAATGGTTTGTGTGAAGGAGATGAGAGCTGTGGATGTGCTATGGTTTTGGCGGAAACCATGCTGGGTGGGTATGAGGTATTCCTGGAGCAAGACGTGTAGAAGTTGCTTGTGGATGCATTTTTCTAGTATCTTAGAGAGAGGGGAGAGAGTATTGAGATTGGGCAAAAATTTGAGATGTCAGTGGTGAGACCTCCCTTGTGGATAGGAATAGTATAGAATTGTTTCCAAATGGTAGGGACAGTGGATTCTTGTATAGATTGGTTGATAAGGATGGAAACAGGGTAGGCAATAGAGTTTGCAGCAAGCTTGAAGAAGTAGGGAGGAAGGTTGTCAGCTGAGGAAGAGCAAGTCTTGACTTTGTGTAGGAGGATTTTATGTAGTTAGTGGAGACATGTTTGAGTGAGAAGGTAGTTGTAGTAGTTGAGGGAGGGGGTGTGAGAGGTTGTTAGTGGTAGTATTGAGGGTTAGTTTGGCAATGGAGTCTATGAAGTGGGAGTTAAAGATAGAGGTGGTTTCAGAGGTGGTATTGTTAGGGCAGGGGTTGAGGTTGGGGGGTAGGTGTTCCTGGATGTAGAATTTTATTGATATTGTTCTGATTTAGAAGCATTAACCCATTTAAGCATGTACAGTGTCCATCTGTTTACTGTATGTCAGTTGCATCTTTTTCTTTATAGTACTATATTTAAACATGCAAATATAGGCTACAAGAACTAAAATTACTTGACTAACTTAATAATAGTGCTATCTAAAATAAGACTGTTATATGCATGTTTAAGTGATGTAATCATATAAAAATGGTTGTAAGGTAATACTTGTTCATTTCATTTTGTAGGCCTTAAATGGAATAGTACTTTAAATGACTGAAAGGACACTTCAAGTCACCCTGTGAAGACAGTGAAGGAAAGCAAGTAAGGTAAGTCTAGCACTGATGTGCACTGTATGTAATGGAAACTCTTTCAACTATCAGCCATTTTGGTGAAATAGATCAGCGATTAAAGGATCTTAACATGTGAACATGCAGACATATGAAATGATAGCAGAGAAGGATTGTTGTAACAGTGTAATTGGTACATCTAGCTTTTTTCCTGGTTTTCCCCTTTCCTGACTTACTCTGTCCCATACAGTCTTGAATACATCTGCATTGTTCTGGTCCATTGTCCTATTCTAGTAAGGCAATCAAGGATTCACCCTGTCTGTACAGCATAATCTTAACTGATTAAAACTGGTTTGCAATCCACCTCTGCTTCTTCCTTTGTCATCCTTCCTTTGACTCACACCCCTCCGTCTCATTTAATGATTCCCTGTCTACATGGCAGGTAACCTGTTTCTCTTTGTCCTTCAAGCTTCACATCTGCCTCGGTTTCCTTTCTATGTGTGTGTGTCACTTCACACTTCTGGTATGGCCCCCAGAAGTTAATGCTGTACCTATATGTGACCTTAACAATAATCTGTAAAGGAATACAATTATACTTTCCTTTTCCTTAAAGTTGGCACCTATAGCACTACACTCTGACACCCCATTTTCCTTGTCTCTGTCTTCACAAATTGTTTCTGATAGTTCATTGCTGGTCTGATACTGACACAAAGAATAAGTGTCTCGATGTATATGCTTTTGAAGGCACTCCACAGTTGCTCCATCATTAGGATGCTGCTCCTGACTTGCAGTAGCTTACATATGCTGAAGCTAAACCAAAGTTGCCACCATTTACACATTCTCTCTCCTGCCACGACTCCCCCCAGACCCTATAGGGACTGCCTTATTCTTGGTGTCATCCACCAGACAGGCTTAATAACGAAGGCAGAGATGTGTTCTAACTAGTTCATTTCAGGCACAGTCCACACATCCACCCACATTGGCTACTTAATGTACTTCTTAAAGAATCTATTTTCTAAGAATAAACACATAGTGATACTAAAATAGACCTATATTTTTACCTAAAACAAATGTTTCATCAAATGTGCTTAAATAAAGATTCCAACTACTAGAAATCTGCAATATCAATTGGACTGGATGGTGAGGTAATTAGTAACCTTCAGTACTCCAGTTCTCCTCTATCTTTCTCTCTGTGTGTATACATATACATATATACATACACATATACATATACATATACACACACATATAGATACATAGATATAGATATAGATATATATCTGATACCTAATCTAAATTATTGGAATATGTTGTTTCTAATTTACTTGGTCATGCCTCAAAAGCTGACACAGTGGCTTATGCTCAATCAGCATGCTCCTAATTTTGTTTCTTGATGAATGTTACATATCCAGTACCCTTTGGCTTGTCTCAATCAAGTAATCCTCCAAAGTTTTCCGTCATTCAGTTCTGTGACGATATAAAAAACCTTGACCATACCTACTACTGTAGATGAATTTTAAAAGTTAATTTATATTGTGATTTATTATGGGGGAAACATGCCACATGCAGGCCCTCTGACAACTAGGGATAAAGGTTTGTTTTTTAAACAGGTTACAAAACTAATGGGAGAATAATGGGACTTTTTACAGCAGTTAGAGAGTTCACATAGGAATGTGAAGAAAGAGTGCTAAATCTCAGATAGGAAGATAATAGTTACTATCCTTCTGCAACATCCCATGATGCATTGCATGTGTGGTGATGTTCAGAGGTCAACCCTCCTCCTAAACTGTGAAATGTTTTAATTCATGCTGAGAATGTGATCTTATATATGTGCTGCTCACTACAGTGCAGACATCAAGAAACAGCAGGTCACGTCCTAAGATATAATGTAATATTCTCTTTACATTGCCTTAAGTAGTTGATGTGCATCTTTTTCACAGTGAATGTTAAGGATGAAACAACTACCTCTGCTGATGGCCATGTTCCCAAATACATACATAGAGATCCAGAGGTACCTTCTACTCCACTTTCCTGTCTGGCTAACAGGTCAATAATCCAAGGCTGTATCTCCTGAGAGGAGAAGAGATCTGCTGACAGATTTGCATCCTGTGCACAAAAGCTGTTTGGTTTTACTTTTAACAATGGACAGTGATAAAGGGGTAAAAGGTGTGACAAAAATGCATATCTGGTCTGAACTATAAATATATATATATTTTTGGTCATCACCATCTCTTTCTATCAAACATTTATCACTCCTCTCCATTTGCATCATAAATTAAAGAAACTCTAAAATGCACTGTATATACGTATAACGACACCAACAAATAAGCACTGCCCACCTAAATCAACCCTATAGAAACAAAATGTATATTTTCAATAAAAAAGAATAAAATGAAACATGAACTACAACTAGCGAATTAAAAAAGTGTTACTGGCAAAACAAACTCACATCTAAAAACTAATATTACATTAACTAAAAGCAAAACAAAACTATAAAGCTAACCTATATGAATATAATCCCACTGAAATACTAAAATACTTCCAAAATATTATTTTACAATGTTCAAAAAAGATTACTAATCACTAAAGTACCAAAATATTGTCCCAAAAGGTACCCTACACTGATACCTTTAAAGTAGATTATAACTTATTTCAGAATTTCAGAAGGAAACCACCCAGCAAACAGCTAATTCATAGAACCATTAACTGATATAAAAACCTTTACAACATGTAATTTATGCAGTTAATACATCACAATGAAATAAATGAGAACTTGTAATCTATATTAAAAAAGAAAATATTAATAGAACACATGGGAGCCTACATTATATGATACATTAAATACTTAGTACAACATTCAGGATTAGTCTTTCTATGGTTTTGCAGTAGTATTTTTGTGAGCTAATCAGTAACAGCTAAGGCAGGGTGAGAAAGGCAACTGCCCTGGGTGCAAAGTGTTAGAGAACGCAGTCAGGCAGCCATCCATCATCCTGATTGCTCTTTAGTTCAGTGCTATTTTTAAATGTCAGTATTGCATTTGCAGTCAAATCTGAGCACTATAGTACTCAGTGAGTGGTCTAAACTGTAGCAACTGCTAGCTATAGTGTAGCAAGCAGTTTGCCACAGTTTAAAAGTGAAAGAAAAAAATTTAAACTAAATTCTGAGCACTGTAGTGCTCTGGGCAGGCACAGTATAAAGTGTAGCAACTGTCTGCTACATTTGTAGCAAGTAGTTTGCTCCAGTTTAGAAGAACAAAAATATATATATATTTTAAACTAAAACCTGAGCTCTGTAGTGTTCTGTGCAGACAGACTATAAACTGTAGCAACTGCTTGCTACATTTGCAACAAGCAGCTGTTTATAGTTTAAAAGAAGAAAGGATTTTTTTCTACTAAAATGTGAATAAAGAGGGTCAGGGGTAAGGCACAGTAATGGGACCTGAATGTATGGGGCAGGAGGGAGTAGTATGAGCATCATGCATCTGGCCAACTGGCTGGTGTGCTAGTAGAAGGAATAGACTTTTTTTTTTCTTTTTGCTCTCCACATCTTGAAGAACTTTGGTGACTGGGTGGAGGTGATTGGGTACTTTCTTCCTGTGTTTAGGAAGCATTCAGCAAGTTTTAGAGAAGTCCTTTTTTTTCTTATTTTGCTCTTCACTTAAAGAGGTGGGGGTGCTGGTTTGAGGGACTGGCACAGGGCACTGGTTGAGCCAGCTACTTTTCTAGTAACTATCCTCTGGCCTGTCTTACTCCTCTATCAAGGTTTATTTGTTGGCCATTTCAGCATGTCTCCACATGGATCTCCCTGTTTCAATGCAGTCTCATGTCAAAATGTTTTTGAAAGAGCTTCTGCATAAGAAACTTCTGAGAAAACTGGTGGCTCCTCTTTGGGATCTTAATTTTGTATTAGAAAAGCTAACACTTACTCCATTTCAGCCAACTCATCAGATTGACTTGAGGTTCTTAACATAGAAAACAATCTTACCCATTGCTCTGCCTCTGCAAGAGGACTATCTGAGTTGCAAGCTTTTATAGTAGGTTAACCTTGTCTCATTTTCCACAAAGACAGGGTTTCTTTGAGAACTAGCTTTTCTTTTATGCCTAAAGTCACATCTAAGTTAACATTAAGGTAGTCTGTATATTTCACTGTCTTCTTTCCAAAACCTAAAAATGAGGGAGAAAGGATACTTTATACCTTGGATGTTCACATACAGTTCAGCTTTTATCTTGACAGAACAACATCTTTCAGAACTTCTTATTAATTTTTCATTTCTTGTGAAGGTAAGAAGAAAGGACAGCCTGTGTCAAAGCAGACTATTTCCAAATGGCTGTCTCAGGCTATTATTGTTGTTATTCGTACCACAACAAAACATTCCAGGAGGGTAAAGGCTCATTCTACCAAGGTCTTGGTTTCATCTATGGATTTTTGGAAATTGTTTGATTCCAGATGTATTCTAGAAGCAGCAAGTTGGTCCTCTGTGCATACTTTTTCAAAGCACTATAAACCTGATTCCTTCTCCAGGTCTAGGGCAGGCTTTGCCAAGACCATTTCCATGGTCTCCTCCTTTCACCTCCCAGTTATTTTAAGCTATGGTAATTTACCCATATTGCTTAGGCTACTGCAGCAGTGATCACAATGAAGAACATGGTACAATTGTGCAAGTAAACTTACAGTAACAGTAGACATTCTTATGATTACTGCTTCCTCCATTTATTCTTTGTGTTATTTTTTGCCATGGTCTGTACATGCATTTTTTTTTCTTTTCATAACATTATCTTCTCAGGACTTTAGCCTACCTTTCTCTGTTGGCATGAAAGCTCTGAAGGGCTTGACACCCAAACCTGACTTTTAGTCAGCCCAGCACAAGCTGGTTGACCTGGCTAACAGTTTGGATGTGTGATTGTTGGCTGGCTGTTATATTCTATGCAAGATATAACCCATAAAGCTTAGGTTATTGTATCAGTGATCATTCAAATATCTACTGTTATGGCAAGTTTACTTACACAAACTGTACTTTCCTCCCTCACCAAAATCATTCAGGACACCACAAACTACTCAGCCATTCACAAAAACAGGAGAAAGCAATGATAAGGCTCAGGAGAAAGCAATGATAAGGCTCAGGAGAAAGCAATGATAAGGCTCAGGAGAAAGCAATGATAAGGCTCAGGAGAAAGCAATGATAAGGCTCAGCAATGATAAGGCTCAGGAGAAAGCAATGATAAGGCTCAGGAGAAAGCAATGATAAGGCTCAGCAATGATAAGGCTCAGGAGAAAGCAATGATAAGGCTCAGCAATGATAAGGCTCAGGAGAAAAGAAATGATAAGGCTCACCATTATGTGTTAGCATGTCATCACACTATTCCTTGCATGTTCTAAACCAGAATAGTTACTGTATGCAGTCAGTAACATCAGTAGTGTTATGGTTTCTCTCATGTCCCACCTAATGTTCTGCTGCACCTAAGGCCGGGTACTCAGAAATGTGTATGTCAGTGTCATCGCAGAATTTATTTACTCCACTCTACACTCCTACACCATCAGCAACAGAATCTTAAACCTATGATACCACATCATTACCACCACATACCATGACTGATACCCAGTTCAGTGCTTGCCCCATTTCTGTAACAGGCTGCCATTATGCAAATACCTTTCCTGGCAACCTTTAAAGCCAAACATATTTTCATTTGGGATATATGGAGAAAGCTTATTTATTGGGAGACATTGTTATACTCCTACAATATTTGGTGATGTGGCTGAGCTTCTCAATGGTCTCCTTTGGCTGTAAGCTTAGTAGAAACCTATAAGACCATGAACCTATAAGCTGAGTAGTGCAGTGCTTGATGAAGTTGATTCTTCTGAGGTGTGCTATACTTTTTATAGCTTCCTAACCCACCACTGCCACCCTGATTAACTTCAATGGGGTTCTTGCTCTACAGCTTGCTTACCTATAATGCAGTGATTGCTTCAGATAAATGGATTTTACAGTTTTATAAACAATTGCCTATGTATTCCCACCATAGCTCTCAACGTTCCAGATTTTTACCTCATATTTTCATCTGTTATTCCAAAAAATTGTGGTTTTCATGCAAATCAATTAACTAAATAATGACAGATATTTGAGTTTTAGACTTTATACCCTTTAAAAATACAAAACATGTTATTCTACCAACTTTCTAACTTTATATGAGCAAGAGCAATATTTAAAAAGTGTTCTTATTTTGTGCCTTTATCCCCCCATTATTGTTGGCTTTGTCCAGAATTCTTGTGCTAAGAGGTTCATAGGTTCATAGGTAGATACTAGGCTATCTTCCCTAGGGCATTTATAAGCCTAGCCAGAGTGTATTTGGCTTCCGCCTCCCTATTAGATTAGCCTACTGTTCCTCTGTAAAGTAGGTCACAGAAGGTACCCTTTTAAGATTAGTTTACTGTGTCTCTGTCTAGCAGGGACACAGAAGAGATCCCAGGGGTGAATTTGCAATTTCCTGTCCACGCGTCCAGATTTCGCTTGAAGAGGGTCAGCGAGGGGCTATGTCTAACATGAATTGGGATTCTTTTCCAGAGTGAGGGGAGCCTCTGGAAAATGAATCTGTCCCTCCAGCATGTCCTATTTATTTTTGTGCTGAGGTTTAGGTCCCTGGAGTGTGTAGCTCTAAGGGACTTGGATTTTTTGAGTTGGAGCATGTCCATGTCCAGGTTGAGGGGTGTGATTCCCACCTGCAGCTACCCAGCATACAGACTACAAAGAATGCATTTTTTCTTGTTTTTGTTATATTCTGACATTCCTGGTTCATTTGTTTTATACTGTTTGTTCCCTCAGTCTGGAATAAAATATAATCTTGTTGCCCCCTTTTGCATACAAAATAATAATGTCCACAATTTTGTAGTATATGCTATAACGTTTTTTTCACAGTTTTAAATGTTTTTGCATATCTGCTTCACTTTACTATTGCTAAATTGCCAACTTAAATACATGCTGTATATCTGCTGGTTCCTGTTAAGAACATCTCACAGGTTGTATTTAATGCTCCTCAGCCTGTGTGGGAAAATGTGACATTTTACTGCAATGGTACATCTGGTTTAAGAGGAGTAGTGTAGATTCTGTCCTGATCACGGGACACTAGGTCAACTCTTTTTCCTTGAATGGATGTCAAATGTTTCAGGGGATTTCACCAATATAGTTACATGTGTCATGTGGACCTAGAGAAGTCATATCATGCTGTACACCAGTATGCCTTGTAAGAGTTACCCCATGGCTACTGCCACACTCCATTTCATGTCTTTATTTGCAGAGCAGAAGCTGTGCTACATACTCAGTGTTAAGTACATTCACAATGGGCAGGACCCCACCAGGGTTGTCCTGTTTCTTATGCTGTTCCTGATTTGCCTGGATATGATATCAAGGTCATAAAAGAGTATAGCAGGCTTTACTATGTATCCAGATTAAAGATGTGAGGGTGGCATCATTGTTGTTTACAGATGTTATTGTCTTCTTGGTCTCAAGTGACAGTGATTCCCAGTGTGTAGTGAAGCAATTCATTGATGACGGCGAAAAGGATGCAACAAAAAAGTAAGCACCTCCAAATCAGAAGTCGTGGTTCTCTTCCAGAAGGGAGTGGATGTCTCTCCTCATGTTGAGAAGGGCACAGCTACCTCAGATGGAGGAGTGTTAGTGTCCTGGGGTCTTGTCCGTTACTGAGGGTAGAGGAGATAAGGAGCTTGACCAACAGATGTGTGCTGCACTGGTAGGTGTTGTACTGGGCTGTGATGGTGAAGTGAGAGTTAAGTCACATGGGAAATCTGTAAATGCTTTTATCTATGTCCCTGTTCCCACCTGTGGATGCAAGCCTTGGGGAGTGAACAAATTGATGAAATCATGGAGACAAGTGGTGGAAATGAGGTGTCATCGCATGGCTACTGGGCTCATTCGCAGTGACACAGTGAGGAGTTTGGCCAGAGTAGAGCCACTGCTCCTCAAGAATGAGAGGAGTCAGTTGAGATGATGTAAGTACCTTGTGAAGCTGCTCCCAGGGTGTCTTGCACAGAAGGTGTATAAGGCAAGGCTCCCTAGGAGAAGATCCTGTAGTAGATGCAGAAAATGCTGTAGAGATTCTGTTGTACAAATGGGATGGAAATGCCTGGAGGTCTCATAGAATGTGTAGGGGACTGTTTGGGGGGGGGGGGGGGCTAAGGAAACACAAGGATAGCAGTTTAATATATTACATTGACTTTGTTAAGTCTATTCATGGCATGCATTTTTAATCACTTCTGATGAGTTGCTCTGCCCTTATTGTAATATAAAAAAAAACAAGTACAGAAAACATACTTCGGATAGTGCACTGTCAGTTTTAATTATTGGCTTTATATCTAGAACTTCTTCCTTCCTTGAAACTTTGTGTGAAAGCTGAGCTAATGTTGCATTACATTTCATTTTCTTACATTACTGCATTTGATTAGACTACTGTTTATTTTCCTCTGTGCATAAAAAAGCCTAAATTCCATTTTAAACACTCATAGAAGAAACTTGCATTGTGTTTTTTTTTTCTCCCATGGAACTCCTCAATCTGATATAAAGTAAGACCCTGGTCCAAAGTGAATGAAATGTAGTATAAACTGATCTTTAGGACACAGGGCCGTGTAAGCCATAAATAGTGGTCACCTCTGCTGAGAGGTTTGGTGATTATTTCCTACTGAGAAGGGATATTATACCTGCAATCAATCCCCACCATCCACTCACCACAGCAAGCTCATGCCTTTACAGTCTCTAGCTCTCTATTCTGTCCAGCTGTGAGGTTACTTCCTCTATCTTGTTTGTACAATTCCTAACTTCTCTGCAGTACTGTGTGATTATTCTGTCATTATGTGTTGGTGTTTTCTGTAATTTTTTTTATATCATTTCATCCGTGACTTTCCAAAGGCCACTAGTTTTCATGGTCAAAACATTCTGAACCTCTTTCTAATTATATGTTTCATTTATTTTCGCCATCAGTAGCAGACCCCTCCCACCATTCATCCACTTTCCCAACTGACATTCTCACAGTATCTTCCTCTCATCACGGTTACATTCCTTGCTGCATTATACTTTGCAGCTAATGATCTTGTGTCTTGTCTTTTGGATATAATACTTGACAGCACAGCACCTCTCACTTATTCCATATCCTTTTTGTTGAACAATCCTTCCTCTCTGTCCTCTTCTCTCCTCTTACTTTCATCTAGATGTACAGAAGATGACATACGCCCCACTCAAAAAAACACATGTACACACACACACACACACACACACACACACACACACACACACACACATATTCAACAAATCCTCTGATTCTTACTTTCAAGGAGTAAGCGATGGCTGTGGGCAGCAAAATGGCTCAATGGCTAAAATCTCATTCTCACAGATTCAGGATCTGCAATCAGTCCTAACCTCTGATAACTACCTATGTAAACTTTTACATTCATCCTATGGAAAACATTGTTTTTCTCTGGGTACTCAGGGTTTCTCCCACCTTCCAGAACACTTACTGCTTAATTGGCTACTCTCAGCAGCATGCATGTGTTGCATTTTCCTTCAACCAAGGAAAGAGGATGAGATAGATCAGTTCACTTACATATTTAACAAATTAATAAATAAATTAAAACAATTAAAATCTGAGAAAACTTGGTGCTCATGAGACCTATATAATAACCTAAAACAGGTGAATAGTTTGCTCAAAAAAACAGGAGTACAGAGAAGTGGTGCTAGAGAAGTGACCAGAAGTGACCTATATAAGGAGGGCATCATAACTGAGGCCACAGGAGAGGAGGAACATCAACCAGTGAAGGAGACATGAGAAGAGCAGGTCAGAACCTGTGGTAAGTAACCAGACCATTTAGTAGAGAAAGAGGGAGATGCTGACGGATTGGTACAGTGCATAAAACCCAGACACATCAGAGATGAGGATGATGGGCTGGAGGAGCAAATAAAGGAAAGTCTCAGTTAGGAGTGGAGTAGAATGACGAAGATTATTATGATGGGATATATAACTCATACAGAAACAGCAATTTCAAGCTTCACGCGGCAGAAGCAGTGGCAGTTGATTGATATTTTAAGACTGTACCAGTAAGAAAGGAATTCTGGATGTGGGTCTAATCAAATCACAAGTGTCTGGTGATGTCCACATGAAGGGCTTCATGAGGTGAAAGTGATTAATCCGCCGAGTAGTTTAGAGTTGAGGGGAAGGTGAAAACACAAAAAGAAAGATGATGTGACATTTTAGAAGTGGAAATTATAATGAACTGGGGAGTGGGCCAAGGATGAGTTAAAGGACCGAGTACAAAGTGAGAGAGTAAAAAGCTACAAGAATGGGTCAAGTATCTAGTACTCAGTGCTGTCAACAAGGGTTTAAGGAACAGGCAAAAAGTGGAGAAGGATGCAGAAAGATAAGGATGGCAAGTAAGGTAAAAAACAAGTCCTAACAGGTAAAAAGGAAGGGGAGACAAGGTATTGGGGGTACAGGACAAGAAGCAAACAAAAGAGCACCAAAACAGATGAGGCCGGCAACTGAGAAGCTGAGAGGAATTTTTACACAAGACTTGAGATGGCTGATAGCAGTGTGCATGTGCTGGACAAGCTAAAAGTGGCTTTTTTGACCACATTTTAAAGCCAAAAATCAGGAAAAGTACTTTATTTTTTCTGTACTTACAATTACCTGTTGATCTTTGCTATTTTATTTTGTTCACTCTAGTTTGTTTTCCTTTCTGGAAACTGAAGTGTTGTGTTGTGTTTGTGCAGTCACCTGACTGAATTCATTAATTACTGTGCTGTTTTCCTGTACCAAATCTGCCTTTTTCCCCCATTGTAAATGTTTCTGTCATTTTTAGTATTATTTAGACAGGTTTTTCTCATTTGTGGCTTACAGTCACCTGAATGACTTTAATTACTGTATTATTTCCTGGTGCTAAGTCCGCTGTTTTCCCTCTATTTTTACTACATATAGCTTAATTACTGCTACAGCCAGGGTTGGTATTAGCAGTTTTGGGGGCCCCATCAAATGTCAAGTTGGGGGCACGCCTAAGCATTTCTAGTCTAAATATCACTCTGTCACTGCCACCCATCCAAAGCAAACGTTTAGTGCATGCTGTAAAGTTTTAGGAGTAATACACACAGACTGACCTGTAGCTACAATGCTCTTATATTACAACAGGACTCTGTACCATACTATGTTGGCCCATCTCACAAAGGGGCATTTACTGATACTGGCATTTAGTTGCAACAATGATGCATTACAACGACAACTCTATAAATTGGTTTGGACTTAGGTGAAATGAAGCCCTAGGGCAGAGTTTCAGCCCCCCCCCCAACACACGCATACATACATACACCCTCCAGTCCTCCCCTAAGTTTCCTCCCATCTTGGGATCCCCATGCCATGTGTGTTACTTTTTTTCTTCCTTTTCTCACATTTTGCCATACTCTTCAGCTTTGTCAAGAAGCCACAACTTTCTATGTGCTCTGAAGTGCATTTAAAAGTTTTTTCTTTTTACACAACCTTTTAATACAATGATGGGTTGAACAGAAATTATAATTAAAGAAAGAAATTTAGTGTTATTGTTCAGTTTTAGTTTTCATTGCATTCTTTCAACATACCTTTCTTGACCAAGACAGCACAGTAATAACAGTGTTGGAAATATCTCAAATAAGCCAGGGCCCAAGAAGCCATAGGGTTATAGATGCTCTGGGGTGCATTTTAAAGCATTTTCCCAATATTTTAATCCACTGGTGGCCTAAACAAAAATAAAAAAGCTTTTCAGTCTTTTCTTTTTCTTTCACGGGTGATATAAATCAGCTTAAGGTTTAAGGTTCAAAGTTGACAAAATAGTAGCTCACAGTAAACTAATAATCCAATTGTCGTGAGGATACACAGGTCTTATCTGGGAATACTGCCTACCTCCCTAAAACCTCCAAAAAGACAGTCATTGCCTGTGCATCCCTCTGATGTTAGATTGGGATGAAAGCAGAGGTTCAAATTGCCACAGTCATGTATTTCAAGTGAATGGTGGCATACATATACATAGCATGCCTCCTCACAACTCACCCTTACCCCCAAAGGCAGCCACCTGTATATATGCCTGATCTGTAATTTGTATTTTCTAGTACTTGTGTATTTTATAGCATAGGCTAGATTCAGATTTACTGAATCTAGACTGTTTGTCATTATCTGAGCACTAAAACCAGCCATCTTACAATAAGACAGCCCCTGCATCCTTGTGCTCACTTTACAGGACCCTGCAATAGGACTGGTATGCTCTCTCTGATCTCTGGAGTCAATCCAAATGAAATCCAAGGCATCCTTTGAAATCTACAGAAAAATTAGTATTTTTATTCACTCTACTGCACGTTGAAAATGTATTACTGAACTTCCACCTACTTTTAACTGTTTTTAATCATTTTAACTGTTTTGCTGTTAGATGTTTGAGACTGTTTTTCCTGCACTTCTACTTCTTGTGCATTTTATAGCATAGGCTAGCATCAGATTTGCTGAATGTAGACTGGCATTATCTGAACACTGAAACCAGCCATCTTACATTAAGAGGACCCCCTGCACCCTTGTGGCAGAAGAGTGCCTCAAAAGACCCATCTGATTTGGAGATTATTGGAATAAGGCTCAGTATTGGACATTTCCATTGGCCAGCTTGTTTGAAAATTGCTTAACTTGTTTTAAAAAGGGTTCTCACAGTTGCTACATAAGCCCTGTGCTTGCACGGGTTTGCGCCTGTTTTAACATAGCTCCACAGACTCTGGCGACCAGCCACTGCTCTACTGTCTTCATCTGAGCAATCAGTGGAGGTAACCCTTGGTGGTTATAGATGCAAAAGCTAAAGAAGATTTATTTTCCATTAGAAGCATACCGTGCTCCTTAAATTGCACTTAGCTAATCAGAGAGCACCTCAGCTGGGCTTCCTACAGCATTTGTCACTTTAACTGAAATAATTAACCTAATAGTCTTGTACCCCTTGAGAGCCCCAATAGTATAGACCCAGCATTAAGCCCTGAATGAAACCACATCTTTCCTCATTAAAGTAAGCAAATGTACACCTAGTATTATGGATGGTCAGTTCTCCTCCATTTCTCCTGCTAGCCTGATTGACATAGGTAGCCTGACGCAGTGTAGCAATTGCCTCTTGTACACTGACAACCCACTACTCCTAAACTATTTAAGCTCAATTTGTGAGAGATGCATATACACTAAGAATTTGGAATTCTTGCTCACTTGTTCACACAATAGTGACACTGAACATCTTGCCAGCCCACATACTACACCTCCTGCACAAACCACGCTCTCAACACATAAACCGTCATATGTGGAAGTACTCAACTGAAATTTACCAGAGAACTCTGAAACACAAACACACTGCATCTAATATACAGTACCTACAGCACCCAATACACATAAAACCACAAGCACAAGTATCTCACCAAACAATCCCATAAGGCAAAGCACATGTAAACCAAATTTTTTGGTCATAGGCGACCCTATAGTGAGACACACAGATATCCCACTCACAAGGCTGGACAAGGAGAAGGTTACGATCAGCTGTCTGTTGGGTGCCAGGATCTGCGATATCACACACGCACACATGTCTCTCCACAACAAGTATTGTTATGACTCCATCATAGTTCATGTTGGTGTGAATGACTTGAGACATACCTCACTGGACTATATGGATAGACATGACTAAGCTTTCTGAATATGTATCTCAGGTAGGTATGTCCCTAGTCTTGAGCATCAACTAAGATGATACCACAGTATAAGCAAAGAATGATTGCCTTCAACAATTGGCTTAGTTTTTGGTGTCATTCTAAGGGGATCCAGTACCTGTCAGCATGGAATGTCATGGTAGATAGACCATGCTGCTTTACCAGACATGGTCTTCATCTGTCACCTCTGGGATTGTGGTTACTGGCTAAGGCTCTTGCCTCCCCCTAGAGCCTTTTTTAGGCAATATCACAACAACAAAATTTCCCATGTAAAAATATCTTCAAAAAGCAACCTCAAGTTTATGCTGCTAAATGCTAGGAGTCTAGACCTACAATTGTACTCACTGGAAGCAGCCCTCACTTTAGAAGTTACTGACATCTATGCTGTCACTAAGACTTGGTTTAAGGCAGCGGAAAGCACCCTGGCCGCGTCTATATTACATAATTGAACTTTTAAAAGTTCAAACTTCATATGGTTGATACCATATGATCAAACTTTTAAAAGTTCGAAAATGTAATAAAAAAAAATAAACCAAAGAAAAAACCTTCCTGAATGGTTTAAGCAGGAGGCCAAGCCCCCCCCCTGCTCCCCCCACATGGGGGACAACACCCCCCACACCCCCTGTTCCTTATATATACCAGCTCCGAGATCACACTACAGTGCAGAAAAGGGAAATCTTCCCATTCTGCATTGTACGTTGATCTCAGTTGAAACGTTTGAACTTTTAAAAGTTCAATCATATGGTGTCGACCATATGACATTTGAACTTTTAAGAGTTTGACAACGTGATACAGACCACCCCCCCCCCCAGCCATACCGGGTTATAATGCTTTCCACACATTCAGACCACAAACTGAATGTGTGGGAACTAAAGGAAGTGGAGTATCAATATTCATCAAAGATAAATACACCTCTAGATTGGTTAAACAAAATGATTCCCTTGAACTAATCCAGGTCCAGTTGACTGTATGTAAGACCCCTCTCTAAGTTATTGCCAGTTAGAGGACCCCTCCATGAACCAGGATCCCCACACTGCATACTTGGATATACTTGAATTGTTCAAGATACAACCAAACACCCTGTTTTTAGGTGACTTTAAGTACCCATCCTTAGATTGGGTAAATTATATGTGTACTAACACACTTGCCCAAAGGTTCTTGGATTTCATCAACTCCATTGTCCTGGACCACTTGGTTGACACTGCCACAAGGGGCCCAAACATTCTGGATCTGGTGCTCACTAACATAGGTGATCATTGCATCATCCCATGTGTCATCCTCCCTAGTGAGCTCTGATCATAAACCAGTCTCATTAGAAGTAACAATAACATCTGACCTCCCATTAGCAGCAACTAGACTATAAAAACTTCTCCAAAGCCAATTACAACCTAATATGTGACAGTATTATTAGCTTCATAACCCCTACCCTCACTGATGGCATGGACACTTATACTAGGATTTAAACCAATACCTTGTATAAGCGTCTATACAAATGTATTGACTCAGCCATACCTGATAGGATCAAAACAAGGTCCTCAAGAAAAAAAATACCTGCCTGGTGGACATCCACCATTAACAGGTTATACAATAAGAGAAAGAAATTGCTGTCCATGAGCAGGAAGGAATGGTCCCTGAATTGGAAGCATTCCCTCCTTGGCTTAAACAAGCAAATAAGACACCTAAAGCTAACTATAAATCCAAATTAACCTCCTTCACTAAGGCTAACCATAAGGCCTTCTTTAGCTACATCAGAAACCTTAAAGGAAAAACAGATCTGTACAGAATTGGTTGTTAATAACACCATATCTACCGAACCTGCAGAAATAACCAACCTGCTAGCTGATAGATTCAGTGAAAAATTCTCCCCCTGTCCCCGCCACATATCCCCCAAAGTATACTACCACCTGCCCGCCACTTAGTATCTCCAAGGGGCATGTGGTAAACACTCTCTCCAAAGCCAAAAACACAGCCTCTGTGGGACCTGATAATATCCCAAAACAAAACAAAAGGTATAAACCCACACCTGCTAAAGACGCTTCAGGTTGAAAAAAGAAAACTGAAGTAATGTCCTGAATTCATCATCACAGCAGCATAGGTATCTGTTAAAATATTTAAAATAGTAAATATTTTAATATCTTCAATAAAACAACAAAGAAGTACATAAATGGCTAAGCCTCCAAAAGAATGATAAGTGCTTTTGGCAAAATCTGCCTTTTTCAGATCATTATATTCTGAGGCTACTATTTGGTTAAAAAACATTAAATTGGCCAATCACAGGTTCTCAAATGTAACACTTGTTTCAACCAATCCTGTACATACCAATCAAAGTAACCAGGAGGTTTTAAGTCTCTGACTTATATCCAATGGAAGGCTTTTAGATCCAAGTCACAACCAATCACAGAAGTACCAATGGATTTGATTAAATACACCACTCCTCAGATTTTCAGCCAATGAAAGAATTGGTGTATTAAGAGACCTTCTTGCTAGCACAACTGCTTTTCTTCATGCTTGTATTGATACGCCTTTATCAAAATGTCACCAATCGCTAAAAATAGGTTCAAACAAGCCTCCATTAACCAACTAATAGTAGGACGTCTATTTTTTTTAAGACCGGCTTTAACGAAATCATGTTGTTCAATCTGGGTGGTCGGTTAACTCTCATATTTGTAATCCATTTTACCTTGCATAGTTCCGTGCGATTTGGAAGGTCACCACCTCTAATGGAAGAAGGGATAATTTCCATAACTTTAAAAAGGAATTTATGTGTAGGATGAGATATAACATGACACGCTAGACTATTGTTAGTATTCTGTTTGAAAATATCATTTATATGTCGCAAGATCCTACATCTAAACTGCTGATCAGTCTTCCCTATGTAGAAAGCTGCACATTCACAGCTACCTATGCTGCTGTGATAATATCCCAGGCTGCTTTCTAAGTGGATTAAAACAGGAACTATCAGCACCACTGGGTACTCTTTTTAACCAGTCTAAGCACTGTTTCTGTACCTGCTGAATGGAAAACAGCAACTGTCATTCCATTACATAAAGGAGGCACCTTCACAGATCTTGAGAACTACAGACCCATATGCCTGACCAGTCTAATAGGCAAGGCTATGGAAAGAATAATCATGGACCTCATCAACAAAGATATAGGAGACCTCCAAACACTCAACCCAACCCAGTCTGGCTTTGTTAAAGGGAGATCCTGCTGCTTGAACTTAATGGACTTCTTTGAGACAGTCACCAAAGCCCTGGATGAAGGCAAATCCATGCATATGGCCTATCTGGACCTGGCCAAGGCCTTTGACACTATTCTCCACTCAGGCATCATTGATAAACTCACTCAGCAGGAGATCCACCCGTATATTGTCAGGTGGATTGCAAACTGACTCACAGATAGAAAGCACACAGTCAAAATAGATGACTCTGCCTCCACCAGCATACCTGTAACCAGGTGCAGTAGTTGTTGACTTAATTCCACATAATACCTTGATATTCTTGGAAACAGGGGTTGTACTTGGCTAGGCTTGTAAGGGCCCTAGGGCCATTAGCTTAGTAGCCTCCTATGATAATCCTATGTGTAATTGTGATGAAAGCAAAAAAAAATGAATGATTCCAGTAATGTATTCCACTTTGTTGCTCCTAGATGGTACACGTCCCCTACACAAGTTATAGTAAGCTTCTTTGTACACCTCTGAGGTCTGTGAGAAAAGGAAAAGAAGCAGTGACCTTACTGTCCTCAGCTCCAACACAAGGTATAATGACCTCCTGTGCACACCTCTAAGGTTGACTGTGATGAAAATTGAAGATGTAATAACCACATAATTCCCATCCCCATCCCCCCACACATAACCTACAGCAGCTTTGTTACACACATGTGAGCAGGTCTGGTCTTAGAATGGGTGCTGTTGAGAGCAGAGGCCATTATCAGCTTTATCCTAACAGGGTCATATCACAGCCCTATTCAGGTTAAAGTCAGAAAATGAATATGTTTTTTCCTCCTCATTTTCCTCAGCCAGCAGCAGCTTTTGAGATGCCTCCCACATATTCATGGATGATTAAGGCAGCCCCCTGTATCCATTTATAGTCTGGGGAGTGGGGCCCACCAGATCTTAAAAAGAGTTAAGTGTCCAAATGTTCTGTAATATATTTGTGCCTAACTTTTGAAATATAATTACTATTTAACTGCATGTTTTACTGATGACTAGAAGAATAATGTATGTCCTTGTATTACTGGGTTTGTGCACAGATAAAAATCAGTGATATTTTACAGACAGACAGACAGACACACACACACACACACACACACACACACACACACACACACACACACACACACACACACCAGCCATAGCAACGCTAGTTTTGTACTTATTTCAGTAAAAAAGCAATACATGGTGCAACACTGGTACTACCGCACCAGATCAGTGACTGCTGTTTAGCAGTCATCAAACAACAGCAGGGTAAGTCACTTTTATTTACCTCATTGAGGAGTAATGCATAGCTGTTACTGTCCCCAATTTCACAGACCTTCCATGATTTTGCTTATAATTTTGCTCTATCTTTCAAAAAAAAAATTGATTTTCTGATAAGTCATTCAGGATTATAGACAGCCAATAAATCCAGGCAACAGAGTTTTATATTTCTTATTGTCCAAAATAATGTATGTTGATGCAAACGTTGTTATCCTATTAACTTTTGAAGTGAATTAGAGTAATATTTAAAATGTGTTCCTGATTTTGAGCTTTTATTCTGCTATTATTTTTGGCATTGCACTGAATTCTTCAGCAAGCAAGTTGAGAGTTATAGTATCTAGTGTTCTGGCAGAATTTATAAAACTCCCAGAAAAAGAAAATCATTCCTATAGATTGAAATTATCTGCTCCTCTTAAAATCTGAGGTTATACACTGAGATCAATCACTCTGGACTGCTCATCTCTAGGGCTTACCTTGCTCATATTCATTATCAGCTTTATCCTAGCAAGGTCATATCACAGCCCTTGTTCAGGTTAAAGTGCATAATGAGAAAATGAACACATTTTTTGTCTCCACATTTTTCCCCAACCAGCAGCAGCTTCTGTGAAGCTCCACACAATTAAGCATGACTAAGACCCCCCCCCCCCCAGCCACTGGTATTGCAGGTACCTAAAACTGACTACGTTGTTAGTTTTAGTGGAGAGAATGCCCATCAGCAGGGTTTAACTAAGCCAAGGGCACTATGTTAGTGGTAACATATTTAACCAAATTGTGAAGCCTGTTACTTAATAAAACCCTGTTACTATAACCAGAGATATGTGTGAATTGTGCAGCCTGTTACTTAATAAAACCCTGTTACTATAACCAGAGATATGTGTGAATTGTGAAGCCTGTTACTTAATAAAACCCTGTTACTATAACCAGAGATATGTGAATTGTGAAGCCTGTTACTTAATAAAACCCTGTTACTATAACCAGAGATATGTGTGAATTGTGAAGCCTGTTACTTAATAAAACCCTGTTACTATAACCAGAGATATGTGTGAATTGTGAAGCCTGTTACTTAATAAAACCTTGTTACTATAACCAGAGATATGTGTGAATTGTGAAGCCTGTTACTTAATAAAACCCTGTTACTATAACCAGAGATATGTGTGAATTGTGAAGCCTGTTACTTAATAAAACCCTGTTACTATAACCAGAGATATGTGTGAATTGTGAAGCCTGTTACTTAATAAAACCCTGTTACTATAACCAGAGATATGTGTGAATTGTGAAGCCTGTTACTTAATAAAACCATGTTACTATAACCAGAGATATGTGTGAATTGTGAAGCCTGTTACTTAATAAAACCCTGTTACTATGAACAGAGATATGTGTGAATTGTGAAGCCTGTTACTTAATAAATCCCTGTTACTATAACCAGAGATATGTGTGAATTGTGAAGCCTGTTACTTAATAAAACCCTGTTACTATAACCAGAGATATGTGTGAATTATGAAGCCTGTTACTTAATAAAACCTTGTTACTATAACCAGAGATATGTAAGAATTGTGAAGCCTGTTACTTAATAAAATCTTGTTACTATAACCAGAGATATGTGTGAATTGTGAAGCCTGTTACTTAATAAAACCCTGTTACTATAACCAGAGATATGTGTGAATTGTGAAGCCTGTTACTTAATAAAACCCTGTTACTATAACCAGAGATATGTGTGAATTGTGAAGCCTGTTACTTAATAAAACCCTGTTACTATAACCAGAGATATGTGTGAATTGTGAAGCCTGTTACTTAATAAAACGCTGTTACTATAACCAGAGATATGTAAGAATTGTGAAGCCTGTTACTTAATAAAACCTTGTTACTATAACCAGAGATATGTGTGAATTGTGAAGCCTGTTACTTAATAAAACCCTGTTACTATAACCAGAGATATGTGTGAATTGTGAAGCCTGTTACTTAATAAAACCCTGTTACTATAACCAGAGATATGTGTGAATTGTGAAGCCTGTTACTTAATAAAACCCTGTTACTATAACCAGAGATATGTGTGAATTGTGAAGCCTGTTACTTAATAAAACCCTGTTACTATAACCAGAGATATGTGTGAATTGTGAAGCCTGTTACTTAATAAAACCCTGTTACTATAACCAGAGATATGTAAGAATTGTGAAGCCTGTTACTTAATAAAACCTTGTTACTATAACCAGAGATATGTGTGAATTGTGAAGCCTGTTACTTAATAAAACCCTGTTACTATAACCAGAGATATGTGTGAATTGTGAAGCCTGTTACTTAATAAAACCCTGTTACTATAACCAGAGATATGTAAGAATTGTGAAGCCTGTTACTTAATAAAACCTTGTTACTATAACCAGAGATATGTGTGAATTGTGAAGCCTGTTACTTAATAAAACCCTGTTACTATAACCAGAGATATGTGTGAATTGTGAAGCCTGTTACTTAATAAAACCCTGTTACTATAACCAGAGATATGTAAGAATTGTGAAGCCTGTTACTTAATAAAACCTTGTTACTATAACCAGAGATATGTGTGAATTGTGAAGCCTGTTACTTAATAAAACCCTGTTACTATAACCAGAGATATGTGTGAATTGTGAAGCCTGTTACTTAATAAAACCCTGTTACTATAACCAGAGATATGTGTGAATTGTGAAGGAGATAATAAGTAAGAGTTATTACCCATCTATTTTATTTAGTGTACAATATTTCTGTACTTGCATTTGCTGCTTTGAGTGACATGTTACAAAATTATCAAGATAAGATAACGTGCTGTGATTGGGGGCCCAAAGTCACAAGGGGCCCCAGCGACCACATGGTTAGCTGGTGCCTAAAGTCAGCTATGATTACAACAAAGTTTCAGCCTATTGTGTAGTCAGTCTGAGAAGTAGCAGTTGGGGATAACTTTTTGCTCTTTCTAAGAATTTAACATTATTGGAAAAACTTATTTTTTTTTTCCATTGGTTTGTTTAAATTCCTAGCCCAGTTATATTGCATTGACTGAGGCTTACTTAGTGTCTTTCCTACAAGACTTCAGAGGGCTGATATCAGTGCATACACAATGAAAAAGTTAAAAGTGGCATTTGACCTAATTTAAAAACAAAAATTACTAAATTATTTTATTTCTTCTGTTCTTGTTTTTAACTGTTGATTTCTGCCATTTTAAAACACATTTTGCTCATTTTATTTGGTTCATGCTGGGGAATGAAGTGTTGAGTTTGCACAATCGCCTGACTGACTGCATTTACTCCTGTGGTGTTTCCCTGTGCCAAATATGCTATTTTCCCTTCATTTTAACAGTTTCCTCTGTTTTAGTAGCATTTAAACATGGTTTGCTTATTTTATTTTGTTTTCCTTGCTTGAAATTAAAGTGATGTGTTCTGAATTCATTACTTATTGTATTTCTCTGTGCTAAATCTGCTATTTCCCCTCCATTTAAGTACTTATAATTTAATTACTGTTACAGCAAAGTTTTAGCCAAGTGTTTGGTCAGTCTGACAGTGGTGATTATTTTGTTGCAGTGGATAAGTTGCTGATGCTTCCAGGAAACTAGCATTATTGGCTGGAAACAAAACATGTTTTTCATTAGTTTGTTTAAATTGCTAGGTCATCTGTATTGCACTGAGCTGTACTTTGCACAACACAAAGCAAACCTGTACTTGACAGATCCAGGTACTCTGACTGAAGCTGAAGTTTTACCCCTAAGAAGCCGAGTCAGAGTTATACCCACAAGCAGGCTGTGCTAAAGGCAATACTTCTTTATTAAGGACCAAGTTAAGTTCTGTTTCTAGCTTAGTAGAACACCTTCGATAATTAACTGTTATGCTGCAAACACTTTTGGTACCCACCAATATATTATATTCTGTGCTCATAAGAATTTATCAAGGAAAAGAAGCATTTAATATAGTGTACACATAAGCATTCATTTAAAAGTCTTATTAATGTTCTAGTCCCTTGAGCTAAATGGAAGGTCAGCCAGCTTGTCTTCCCTCATCTGCCAACGTTAAAGCACTTGGTGTACTCAGGCAATGTAGTAACTGCCTGATACTCGTGGATAATGAACTGCTACTTATCCCATTACAAACTACCTGTGACAGATGCAAATATTTACCCAAGATGGAGGAATCAATCTCACACAAAAACCAAGCTGTCTGTAAACATCACACACCTTCACAGCACTCCACACAAATATGTGGAAAATTGTCATAAGCAGAGAGTGCAGAAATGCCATTGCCAAAGCCTCCAAGGTGTAAGAAGATTAGGTCTCAGCGGAAATAAAACTCCACATCACATTCTGTCACATGCAAAAGTGAGGGTCGCCAGGAAGAAGTTGCCCCAAACCAAGTACTCAAACTCTGTACTAATAAAAATGAACTGGTGGTTGGGGACTCCATAGTAAGACACACAGCCTCTCACAAAGCTGGACAAAAATAAAGCGATGATGAGTTGCCTTTCATGTGCCAAAATGTCAGATGATTGAAGGACCCTCAAGGCTTTCAGGATGAACAAACATGGCTACAACACAGTGGTGGTCCATTGGGATATTAATGACATAGCATGTAAAACCCTAAGGAGTATGCAGAGACACATTTCCAAGCACTCCATGCATGTCACAATGTCACAAATGCAGAAAAGACTATGGTATCGAGCAGAACCCTACAGTCATTAAGAATAATGCCTGTGGTGCAAGGAAAGGATTATTGATTTCAACCATTGGATGAATAGCTGTTGTCATTCATGGGGGATCCAGTATGTGACAAGATAGGATGAACTGCTGCACAGTGCTGCTTGTTTTTCAAAGGATAGTTTTGCACCTCTCGTTCCATACTAGATAAAACCTTTGCTGCCTCAATAGTTCAGACTCCAGCTAATGGTTCTTCCAACCTAAAGAACATAACAAGTAAATTACTAGACAGATTCAGTGTGGTACTGTCCAATGCTAGGAGTCTGAATAACAGATTACCTGATCTTGAAGCCCTTCTGCCTTTGGAGCATATTCATGTGTGTATTATTACTGAAATCTGGAGTACAAGTGCAGAAAGCAACTCCTCTTTACCAGGGTTTTGCACCCACCATGCCTTCCAACCTGATGGCACCTGCCAATAAACTGAAAAACAAAACGGGATTTATACAGCAAACCAAGCAGCCATAGCTGCAACGAAGGCAAAGGAACTGACAACCAATTTAATTTTGATTCTTGGACTAATCGAAGGTTTAACTTCAGTGAAAAAACTTTCAATAACAGTATAGAGACTTTTGATGACAATTTTAAACTCTTCAAAGAAAAGCTTTATTCCTTCAAAACTAACCAGTTAGCGATTGATTACCTGAGTGAATGTATTGCAGCTAACCGGGTCCCTAAGGGACTGAGAATATTTAAATACCCCAACAACGTAAAACATAACAGTTGGCGTTACCAACAGCTAACAGAACTATTTAACAAGACTGGGGTTGAACTGTTAAAATTAATGGTCCGAGACTATGAGAACCAGAGAGAGGTTCTGTTAAATGAGAGTATGTCTAATTTTGATAAATGTAAATATGAAGGGTTGTTTCAGGATGTTGACAATTATTGTGACAAAATTATTGATAGAAAACTTAGGAAGTTAGAAAGGGACCTTTTGGAGTACAGAGAAGGGAGAGCTTATCCCCTTTTCAAAACTGCCCCTTCTACTTCTAATGAGGACCACGGGTACTTGGTTCGTAATGAGACGAAAGTTGACAATAACAACACTGATGAGCATACAGGTTACCCTTTAGTGGGAACCATCAGTAAGAAGCAAAAGACTTGCTCAAAAACAGAGGAATCATTCATACCAAAACCCCCAACACTACATGAGGGGAGTGGGGGGCAGGTTCCCAGGGAAGAGTCGGAATTTTCGACCGACTTAATGGGGTCGTTAACACCGCTAGAGGGAAATGATTATATTGTGAACATGTTGCAAGTGAACTCAGATGATGACCAAAGAATATGTAAACAAGATAATTTTACTATATATAATTTCACAGATATGGTTATTAATGATGTCTATTTTAAACTGTTCACTAAGGGCTTTCATTTTGTACTCTCCAGACCCGGGTCTATGGTGAATACATTAATAGATCTGAAAACGTACATTAGACAATTAAACTTACAAATTTTCTTCAAGGGACAGGAACTGAATAGAGAAGAACTGAGTAGAAAAAGCCTATTTAACCCACCAGTTAATCAGACATTAAAAATTTTTGAGGAGCTGGTGGAAAGTGAAGTTAGGAATCTTGACATTAAAGGCAGGGTTAGTTCGAACCTTTCAGAAGAAGAAACATCTTTACTTGAACAATTGAGAGAAGAAAAATGTAGTAATGAAGCCTGACAATGGTGGAGGTGTGGTGTTAATGTATAATGATGATTATGACACACATATATTTAACATCCTGCAAGACCCAAAACACTACACGACAGTTTCTCATAATGAGATCAATATTGCTTATGCTAAAATTCATTTTTACTTGTTGGACCATTTATTGCAGGGGAGTTTTATTGAAAAGCTATACTTTTTTTACATGTAGAGAAACCTAAGATTCCCTGCATATTTGGTATCCCTAAAACCCACAAAGGGATCAACAATATGAAATTCAGATCTATTGTGGCTGGTGCAGGGAGCATTACTGAACCTCTAGCTATTTTTATAGATTCTCAGTTAAAAAAAGTTATTGAACTCTGTGATACACATAACAAAGGACTCTTGGGACTTTTTGAGAAGAATGTCTAAAGATAAATATGGTCCGGAGGTTTGGTTGGTCACTACTGATGTGGTTGAGTTGTTTCCAAGCATACCGCACGAAAAGGGTTTAGAATGGTTTGGTGAAATTTTGTTAACAGAATCAGGGTTGGACGGGAACACCCTAAACTTGATTATGGATTTTATGGACACCATCCTTAGAAATAACTTTATTCACTTTAATGGTTAGCTTTACCAACAAAAGAAATGTGTTGCGATGGGGGCCGTTTGTGCCCCCCTATACGCTAACTGTGTTTTGTACTACTGGGAACAAAAATTTGTTCTTAACACAGATTGGCGGTGTTACATCACATTCTACACCTGTTACTCGGATGATATTTGTTTACTGTGGGATGGGCTTAGAGAGAAATTTGATGATTTTATGGTGTATCTTAACCAAACTACTGATTTCCTGGCCTTTACACATACAGTTAGTGATTTTTCCATCAATTATTTAGACATTACACTTTATAAGGATGTGATTAACCACAGCTTTCAGTCCAAACTATACCGGAAGGTTTCATTTTCTAACTTATACTTACATTTTGAGAGCGGACACCCTTATTATCAAAAATAAGGGATAATGAAGGGGCAGATGATTAGGGCCTCTAGAATGACCAGTGTGACTGCCGAATTTTTAGAAGAAGTTAGTACCCTGACCTCACTTTTTTTAGAGGGAGGTTATCCCAAACAATTGGTGGACAACATGGCCAATGAGGCTATTATGAACAGGGAAAGGAAGTTTCTTCCCTTGTTAGGTAAGGGTCCACCTGAAGTGGAGGTATCTGAGGAAGGTGATCTTAAACACAGAGGGGCCTTCATTCACACCTTTTCTACTGCATCCACCCAAGTGGAAGACATTATTAAAAAATACCGGCATATTTTAAAGTTCAGTGATGACACTAGAACATTTCTTCCGAACCATCCTACTTTCACTAGAAGGAGGGACACCAACCTTAAAGAACTCTTTGAAAGGAAACAGGTTGTTAGACAGGTTACTGATGAAGTACGACGGGGGACTCACAAAAGTGGAGCCGGCCAACAATGTGGATACATTCTGGACGAGGGTGAGTTATATATTCCATCTAGGGGTTTTAGGTTGAAAGCATCAAAATACTACAATTGTAGTATGAAAAGGTGGTGTGTATTGGGATTTGTGAAAATTGCCAGAGTTTTTATATCAGTAAGACCAAGAGACCACTTAGGAGAAGGATTTATGAGCATTTATAAGAGGTTTCTAGAGAAAAGGAATCAAACGCTTTTTATAGACACTCTTTAACATGTAAGGACATGAGAATAACATTTTTTGTGCTAGAGCAAGTGTTAGTCGATCCCCGTGGAGGGAGCTGGGAGTCCAGAGTTGAAGTTAGATGAGGGTAGACCCCCTGGTCTCAATGACCATATTAGAATTAACAGTGTTTTAAAACTCAGGGCTGCTAAATTGTAAAATTCATATTTACATGTTTATTTATTTACTAAATATTTTGCTGTTATTAGTATTGTATTTATTGTTCTGAACGACTGATGTATTTTATATATGTATTTTTCCTATTTTTATTTAATATGATATGTATTGTTATAGTAGGGTTTTGACATTGATTTTATGAACTAGATTTTAAGGTTTAAACCAAATGCACCTCTGTTTTAGAGTGGATGCAACATGCATTTTCTGAATACTAGAGCTGCAGTTCATCTTCATTATGCTTTTAATTAGGTTATTCCATGGTAATTAATTGATGGTATGCACACTTAATTGATTTATGGATGTGATTGGTTGTGCTGCATTATTTAAATGTACTAGATGGGGATGCTTCTTTGTTCTGAAGAAGCCTAGTATTTTACTGGGTGAAAGCGCGCTAAACTGATTTTTTTTGTGTGAATTTTTGCTATTACTGTGTTGGTGAACATTAAAAGCTATTTTTTCCTTGGATCTGCTGTCCTGATTGTCTTGGGGAGACGTGGTTACTGGTTGAGTGACTGTTCATTTTTTACTTGCTTTGCACCCACCATGCCTTCCAATCTGATGGGAACTTCAGTGGAGTATCTGAATTTGTTAAATGCCACATCACCTCAAGGCAGATTTCCAGAGACCCACAAATGCAATGTTTTGAGATTCAACTCACCCTAAATAAAACAAAGTATCAGATCATAGCATGTTACTGGACCCCCTTTAATGACCTAGGAAAACCATGTCCATTTCTTAAATACATTGGATTAACTTCAAACACAAAAACTCCACAATCGTGGATGACTTTAAGCACCTGCCAATAAATTAGAAAACCTACACTCAAATACAGGCTATGCCCAAAAATAACTTTATTTCATAAACAATGATTCCCTGGATCAAGTAATCAAGGAGTCCACTAGAGGACAAAATGTTCTTGACCTGGTCCTTACAAATATAGCATTTACATTCATTATCCCACTGGTGTACCCCTCCCCAATCAAGTTCAACTACAAACTGATAACCTTGACTTTTAAAATGTCTAAACCAGCAGATGCAAATATCACAGTATTTAAATACTTATGAACTTTAAACATACACATTTTCTACAATTCTTTGAAGACATCTTAAAGGTGAAGTATGACTGTAATCCTCCAAATGTTGACAGAGGTAATAGTTATACAAATAAATTCTATAATCATCTAGAAAACTGTATAAATCTGCTAGTCCCTATCAAAACTTAACAAAATAGGAAGAGTAAGAACAAACCAGTCTGGTGGTCCACATGTATTAATAAACAATATAATAAAAATTTAACGGAAGAAAAACACTCCCAAAAACATGATTCATGAAGGCAGCAAATAAAATTGATCCCCTTTATTACTGACTGCACACAGATCCATGTCATACGGGTGTAAAGTAACCATGACATACCTCCGTGGCCTATATGAAGAGAGACAGTATGGAGCTCTCTGACTACATGTTCCAGGCTGATATGTGCCTAGCATTGAGCAGTATTCTACCGTCACAAACGATGATGTCACATCATGCACAAAACATGACTGACTTCAATAACTGGCTTAGTTTCTGATGTCATTCCAAGGGGGTACGATATCTGTCAGCATGAAGTGTTATGGTCAACAGACCACATTGCTTTGCCAAGGATGGTCTGCACCTGTCCCCTCTAGGTTTTTCAATATTGGCTAAAATATTGTCATCTCCCATAGTGAGTCTTTTTACGCAGTGCCACACAGACAAACCCTCCAACATAGCAAAATCATCCCAAAGGTATCTAAAAGTGTTATTGCTCAATGCCAGGAGCATAAGCCCTCAAGGCTTTCTTCACACTGTAGAATGGGGACATCTGTGTAGTTGCTGAGACATTGTTTAAAGCTGTGGAGAGCACCCTGGCAATTCAGAGATACAATGTCTTCCCCACATTTAGTCCAGCTACTACACAGGCAAGGACCAAAGGTGCAGGTGTCTCAACCAGTATCAACAACAAACTTACCTCAAGACTAGTCAAACAGGATGATGTGCTCGAGCTTCTCCATGTCCCAATTTCCACAGGCAAAGTTCCATATCATATCCTTGCAAGCTATAGGTTACCCTCTATGACCCAGGAAATGCATAACTCATGCTTGGACTTACTGGAGGCTCTCACAATTCAACCCAATACCATATTTATGGATGACTTCAACTACCCTACTATAAACTTGGATACTTGCATAACCCCAAACTTACAGGCATATAGATTCCTGGACTTTGTAAATACAAGCACCTTGGACCAGATAGTCCTTTGCCCACTAGAGGTGCAAACATATACAACATGGTACTCAAAAGCATGGAAGAACTCTGTACCATCCTAGTGTAGTGTCCATTCTGGAAAGAGCAAACTACAAAACTGTCTCATTCTTTAAAAAATCAGTTCTGTGACCTCAGCTTAACCTATAATATTTAGAAACTTTTCCTTTAAACATTTAGGAAGGTAAACTTCCTACAACTAAGTGATAATCAATCAAACTTTTAAATACCCACAAACCTTGACAACACAGCTGCCTCTGCAGAATTGTTCACAGAAACCCTGTACAATTATGTTAATAAATGCATAGAGACAGCTCTGTCTACTAGAAATAACCCTAGAACTAACTCAAAAAACAAACCACGCTGATGGAATCCAAACATTAACAGGGTGTAAAACAAAAGAAAAAAAGTAATAGCCAAGGTGAGGAAGTGTGACTCTCGTCAATATAAACAAACAACTGAGAGGGTAAATTAAGTCTACTAAAGCCATATTTAAGGTAAAGATAGCCTCCCAGGCAAAGGACAGCCACACATCTTTCTTTAGCTATATCCAAAACCTCAAAGGCAGCACACAGCAGTGTGCAGAACTGACTGCAAATGGAACCACCTACACAGAGTCAGAAGATATAGCAAATCTGTTGTTTAACAAATTCAGCTCCAATTTTACCTTCCTCTCCCCCTGGCCTACCCCCAGAAAATTCCATCAAGCAATATCCCCCCAAATCTCACTATGAAGCAGGCCATAGATGCACTCTCTAAAGCCTAAAACACTGCAGCAATGGTCCCTGATAATATCCCAAGTTTCCTCCTAAACAGCCTAAAACATGACCAGTCATGACCACTGGAGTCACTGTTTAACAGTATTCTCCAGAGAAGCATTCTGCCATGAGAACAGAGAGCTGCAATGGTCATCCTTCTTCACAAGGGCAGGCCATCAGCTTTTCCGGGAACTACAGACCCATAATTCTGAGCTAAGGAATCTGAGATATATAACATTAAGTATCCTGTTTTTTGCTTATTTCCGAGTTATTTATAGCACTTTTATTTTACTCACTGTGTGTGAGGTATTAAGTAGAATTTTCTACAATTGTTAAGCATCTCGTTGTTTTTTTTTTGTTCTGATTTTTGTTTCCCACCTTCCCTCCCTCTTGGTATCCTGTTTTTATATTTGATGGCTTTGCAGTTGCCCACCCCTACTGTAAATTTGATCTGGGACAGTCCTCCCAGTCTAGTGTCATTACCTCATTCTACCTATTCCAGGGAGAACATTTGAGAAAGCCAACCCAGTTAGCTTCTGTTCCTCCTTTCCCCTTTCCACTTTACAAAAAAAAAATGTCTAAGCTTGTTTCCTGCCTTTCCTATAAGTTGTCTAGTCCAGATACATATTTGCTGTGTCCAGGACTGTTTATAAGCTTCTGAGCCCCCAAGCCTTTCTGTGTTGGAGGGAAGCCTTCTAGCTTAATTTTGTTTCTTAGAAGTAGCCAATTTTCTAGTTTCAGCACTCAAATCTGTTTCTTTGAGCTCACCACTTGTTCAGAACTCATTGTAAGCACTAATTTTGATGGCTTTGCAGTTGCCCACGCCTACTGTAAATTTGATCTGGGACACTCCTCCCAGTCTAGTATCATTACCTCATTCTACCTATTCCAGGGAGAACATTTGAGAAAGCCAACCCAGTTAGCTTCTGCTCCTCCTTTCCCCTTTCCACTTTACAAAAAAAAAAAAATTTCTAAGCTTGTTTCCTGCCTTTCCTATAAGTTGTGTAGTCCAAATACAGATTTGCTGTATCCAGGACTGTTTGTAAGCTTCTGAGCCCCCAAGCCTTTCTGTGTTGGAGGGAAGCCTTCTAGCTTAATTTTGTTTCTTAGAACTAGCCAGTTTTCAAGTTTCAGCACTCAAATCTCTTTCTTTGAGCTCACCACTTGTTCAGAACTTATTGTAAGCAATTATTAAGCTACAAATTACTAGACCACTCAACTTTCCTCACCTGTCTAGAGGAAAACAGTTTTTAGTACTTAATAAATAAGTACCTATCCAGGCATGTCTAAGGGTCAGCTCCCGGTGTTTTCTCTTGTCTACCTGATGAATCTGGGCATCTTGAGGCAATGCAGCAATTGCCTCATGTACACAAGACAACCATCTCCTCCTACCACCCAACACTACAACATGTAAGAGATGCACTTATATAACCAAACTGGAAGCAAAGCTCTCTTCACCCAAGACTGGACTAGACAGTCAAGAGGAGAAGGTAAATGCTTGCACAGCACCACACCCATCACATAGTCCCTCAAAACCTACACCACCAAAACACACACATAGAAACAGAAAACACACACCTACATTCGTGGAGGCTCTCAAAAAAAATATACCCAAGCAACAGGGACCTCCAAAGCAGAAACGCAAGCAACCTCCACCCCCCAACACAACCCAAATGACACATAGCCCACAAACTCAGTGTGCCACTCAACCACAGCCCATAAGGCATAACAACGTACCTAACACTCTAGTCATAGGTGACTCTATAGTCAGGCACACCGATGTTCCACTCACCAGGCTAAACAAGGAGAAAGTCACTGTCAGCTGCCTGTCAGGTGCCAGGATCCGCAACATAATGCATGCACTCAGGTCACTCCACAGCAAGTACAAATATGACTCTGTCATTGTCCATGTTGGTGTAAATTACCTGAGACGTACCTCCTGGATTACATGAAAAGAGACATGAAGGAGCTTTCTGATCTTGTAGCCCAGGCAGATATGACCCTAGCCCTGAGTAGCATCCTGCCATCACCTAGAATTATATCACAGTACAAGGACAAAATGTTTGACTTCAACAATTGGCTAAGCTTCTGGTGTCATTCTAAGGGGATCCAGTATCTGTCTGCCTGGGATGACATGATCGACAGACTACAATGCTTTGCCAGAGATGGCCTGTGCCTGTCGCCTTTGGGATTCCGGATACTGGTTAAGGCTATTGCCACCCCTATAGTGCCTTTTTTAGGCAAGATTCAAATGACAAATTCACCACTGTAACAGGTACAAGCAAGCAAAATCTGAGGTTAATGCTACAAATCTAAACCTCAAAATGCACTCGCTCGAGGCACTCCTTAAAATGGAGAACATCGACATCTGTGCAGTGACAGAGACCTGGTTCAAGGCTCCAGAGAGCACCCCTGCATTACCAGGCTATAAGCACTGAAGGCGGAGGCGTGTCCATATTCATTAAGGATACCCACACCTCCAGGCTAGTTGCTCAGTATAATGCATCTGAGATTATCCAAGTGCAACTAACTCTGGGCAAGACTGCAATGCAAATTGTAGCTTGCTACAGATCTCCACCATGCCCCAGGATTCCCACTCTGATCTGCTCTGAGTTACAGCACAATGGCACTAAATATACAGAACCAACTGATACTGCCAACATCCTGGCAGATAGGTTCAGTGCTAACCTTACCCCTCTCTCATCCCCTAAAGGGCCCATCTCTATACCAGACGAATGCAGAGTACCTGTAACCACGGCTGCACAGGTAAAAAACACACTCTCCAAAGCCAAGAACACAGCATCCATGGGATCTGACAACATCCCAGGCTGCATTCTACATGAACTACAGAATGAACTGGCACCCCACCTAAGTACCATGTTCAATCATAGCCTCACCTGAGGCTTTGTGCCCACTGAATGGTGCACAGCAACAGTTATCCCACTCCACAAAGGGAGAGCCACCACGGACCCCGGGAACTACCTCCCCATTAGCCTGACGGGCCTGGTCTGCAAGGCTATGGAGCGTATCATCATGGAACTTATAAACAATGACATTGGTAATCTCCAAACTCTGGACCCTACCCAGTTCGGGTTTGTAAAAGGCAGATCATGTCTCCTAAACCTGATAGACTTCTTTGAAGCGGTCACCAAAGCTGTAGATGAGGGTAAGGTGGTACACACAGCCTATCTAGATCTTGCCAAGGCTTTTGACACCATCCCCCACTCTGGAATTATAGACAAACTCACTAAACTATTTATAAATCCCTATGTCACAAGATGGGTTGCCAACTGGCTCTCTGACCGAACACACACGGTGAAAGTAACTCTAAATCCAACTTCAGACCAGTGACAAGTGGAGTACCACAGGGTTCAGTCCTAGGTCCTCTCCTGTTTGATATCTACTTCTCTGAAGTACAGGCTAACGCAGAAGGTCTTTGGCTAACAAAGTTCGCAGATGACTGCAAACTAGAGCCATAATCAAATCTCCTAATGATGTGGACATCCTACAAAAGGGCCTCACTGAGACAGATGCCTGGTGTCAAAGCCATGGTCTCAAGCTCAACGCCAAAAAGTGCATTGTCATCCCTTTTGGTAAAAACTCTGTACCCATGAACTACCACATAGGTGATAGTCTACTTAACACCAAAAGTGTGATAAGAGACCTTGGGACACAGGTGGATAGTAGTCTCTTCTTTAATAATCACATTGCCACAGGAAATCCTTCTACATGGCACACCTCATCACAAAAGGTTTCGCATCCAGGAAAAAAGAGGCCTTTGTTCCACTCTACTCATCACTCATTAGACCCATTATAGAGTACAATGCCCCTTTTGGTATGTACCTCACAAGACATCTACAACAACTGGAAAGGCCACAGAAATACCTCACAAAGAGGATTACCGGCCTCAAACAGATGCCCTACGCAGACCGTCTCAAAAAACTCCAGCTTTACTCTGTTGCATATCGCCTACTCAGAGGCGATCTCTGCCTAACATACAAAGCTATGTCAAACCCAGAGCTGTTGGACATGCTCCACATAAAGAAATCCCAGTCCCTCCAAGCTACATGCTCTAGGGACCTAAACCTTGTCACCACAATAAACAGAACATGCTGGAGGAATAGATTCCTGTCTCAGAGACTTCCCATACTCTGGAACAAACTACCTATCTATATCAAACAAAGCTCCTCATTAGCACTCTTCAAGAAAAATCTTGATGATTGGATGGGAGATAGAATATTCACCCCAGGGATCACTTCTGTGGCTCTGCTTGACAGGGGCACAGGAAAATAATTTTCTTGGGCGGCAAAAGCCAGGGTACTGTTTGGCTAGGCTTATATAGGCCCTAGGGCCAATAACCTAGTACCTACCTATGAACCTATGATGAGGGATGGGTAGAGAGGAACAATGACCTTTTTTTTTCTGGAGGTGAACCTCTTTGTGATGAGGTGTGCCACATAGAAGGATTTCCTGACTACTGTGGCGATGTGATTATCAAAGGAGAGACTACTGTCCACCTGTGTCCCAATGTCTCTTATCACACTTTTGGTGTTTAGTAGGCTACTGCCTATGTAGTAGTTCATGGGTACAATGTTTTTCCCAAAGGGGATGACAACGCACTTCTTGGCATTGAACTTGAGGCTATGACTTTGACACCAAGATTCAGTCTCAATGAGGCCCCTTTGTAGAATGTCCACATCATTAGGCAATTCTGTTATGGCACCTAGTTTGCAGTCATCTGTGAACTTCATCAGCCAAAGAACTGCTGTATTAGCCTGGACTTGTGAGAAGTAGATGCCAAACAGGAGAGGACCCAGGACTGAGCTTTGTGGTACTCCACTTGTCACTGGTCTGAAGTTGGATTTGGAACTGGCTACTTTAACTGTGTGGATTCTGTCAGTGAGCCAGTTGGCCACCCATCTTGTGACATAGGGACTTATGCCCAGTCTAGTGAGTTTATCTATAATTCCAGAGTGGAGGATGGTGTCAAAAGCCTTGGCGAATACAAGATAGGCTGTGTGCACCACCTTACCCTTGTCCACGGCTCTGGTAACTGCTTCAAAGAAGTCAATCAGGTTTAGGAGACATAACCTACCTTTTACAAACCCAAACTGAGTGGGGTCCAGAGTTTGGAGGTTACCTATGTCCTTGTTTATAAGCTCCAAGATGATATGTTTCATGGCCTTGCAGACTAGGCTCATCATGCTAATGGGGTGGTAGTTCCTGGGGTCCATGGTGGTGCCATCTTTGTGGAGTGGGATAGCAGTCGCTGTGCACCATTCAGTAGGCACAAAGCCTGAAGTAAGGCTATGACTTGAACATGGTACTTGGGTGGGGGTGCCAGTTCGTTCTGTAGTTCGTGCAGAACACAGCCTGGGATGTTGTCAGGTCCCATGGATGCTGTTTTCTTGGCTTTGGAGAATGAAGTCTTTACTTGTGCAGCCATGATTACAGAGGCTTTGTATTCTTCCAGTATAGTGATGGGCCCTTTGAGGGGTGGGGGAGTGAAGTTTGCACTGAACCTATCTGTCAGGATGTTGGCAATATCAGTTGGTTCTGTATATCCAGTGCCATTGTGCTGTAGCTCAAAGCAGATCTGAATGTCGCCATTGAGATTCTTGACATAGCTGTAGAATGTTTTGTGGTTGCCTTTAGAATTAGTGGCGATTTTATTTTCGTAACTAGCTTTGGAGGATTTTATGAGGGATCTCAGCTTCTTACTGAGGCTGACCAGGGAGTTCCTGCAATCAGGGGATTTTACTCTTTTTTGCAACAGCTTCTTCCTTTTGTTGTAGAGTTTGTTTATGGCAGGGGACCACCAGATTGGCTTCCTATTTTTGGAGGATAGCGTCTTGGCTCTGTTGGGGATGGCACGATCCATGCACTCGTGTATGTGTTTATACAGTGCATTTGTATAAGATTCAGCAGTTGTACCTCTATTTTCCATCAATATGGGTGTTGTGAAGCTTGCCACTTCGGTCTTAAGAAGCATGAAGTTGGCTTTGGAGAAGTTTTTTACAATGGTTTCCTTAATTGGGGGGGGGGGTTATTGATGTCTAGAGTGATTAGCTTGTGGTCGGTTCTGACCAGCGAGGAGTTGACCTCTGGCATGGAGCATTGGTTGTTCATATTTGTAAAGACCAGGTCCAGGATATTGCTGCCCCTGGTGGGGGTATGGACAAGCTGATCCAGGGCATTGGAATTTATGAATTCCAGAAAGCATTGAGCAAATGAGTTAGTAAATGAGTAGTTTTCTCAATTGATGGTGGGGTAGCTGAAATCTCCCATTATTAGGGTATCGGGCTGTACTGTACCTTAATATTACCCAGTATATCAAGAAACATGGAGTGGGCATCCTGGGGCATAGTGGGGGATCTGTAATAAACTACAACCTGAATTGCAGTCTTGCCCAGTGTTAGTTTCACTTGGATAATTTCGAATGCATTATGTTGAGCAACTAGCCTGGAGGTGTGGATATCCTTAATGAATA